>NW_015161982.1:362158-367655 GCF_001447785.1 Gekko japonicus | reverse complement strand
AGCTTCACTGCAATGTGACTTCACTTTTTTTTCTGGTTGGATGTGATGTTGCACATCATGCAATGCCATTTATACCTCCCCCCACCCCTGGAACCTGGTAAGTCTTTGCCAACCGTTTGCCAGCCAAGAGCTTACAGCCCTATAACTATGTGCTGATGATCTCATGTGGTCACTGTGTTGCCTGAACAGAGGCAACACACATATTTTCCATGCATGTATAGCTTTGGTATGCACTAATCAGCCACTGGATTTTTCAGGAAGAGGGTTCTGATACATGTTTATTTATTTTCTGTATTTTTAAAAAAATTATATGCCACTTGTATCTTTAATAGGGACCCAAAGTGACATAACACATTGTTCTCCCCTTCTCATCCTTCAAGTAACAGCCTTGTCAGATAGGTTAGGCTGTGAGACTGTGATGGGCCTCAAACCACCAGGCAAACTTACATGGCAGAAAGGGGAACCAAACCCAGAATTCCTAAGTCCTTGTATGACACTCTAACCACTATACCAGATTGGAACTGAAGCTGTATACACGTACCAAATACATGTGTTGTCCTGTTCAGACAACATGGCAACCAAATATATAGGGACCACTGCAGGTAACGAGCTCTCCTGATAAGCACTAATATGTAGTGACATAATGTTTGGAAAAGGGCTACAGTGTCCTATATCTTTTATCTAGCAAGAGCAACCTCTGATAAAATCTTGCCTTTTGTAGTCATTGAAAGTAACTGAATATGTAGCTAAAAGTGATCCTGACAATTCTCAAGTGTGCATTCAAATTTTAAACAATATAGAAAGAGTGAATTTTTTATAGATTATGGTAGCTTCCTTTATATCATATCAATCCAAAAGTAATTGGTAAAAGGATGGAAGGTGAACTGCAGGACCAATGTCATTTACTCATTTAGTTCATACTTTGGACAAATCCAGGTGTAGCTTTGATAAGAGATGAAATACTGTACATGCTGAGAAGACAGAGATAGTACCTGAGTACACCCCTGGAGCTCCTGGAAGCCATCTTTAGAGAGTACATACTCAGTTAAAATGAACTGTTGCAAAATTTCAAGCAAGTTTTAGAGTAATACAGTTTAGGGGAATGTATGCATGTGTGCGGAATCTTGATGCCAAATATCACAGAGATAAAAGTTAAAATGATTAATTTAGATACTTTTGGGCACATGCTTAACATTAGACATTTCTAAATGGAAAAAAAATCCATTGCCATTTTTTTTCTGTTTATGAATCTTTTCCAAACAGACTGCAACTTTGAAAAAGTTTCCCAAATAAGGATACATTCATCACATGTTACTTGAATATATTGCAAGCCATTTTCTTCCAGTGCTGCTTAACAAACTCAAGATATAAGCCTAGGGCCAGGAGAGGGCACTGCATCTGTGTTCCTGGACCTTTACAAGATCATTATTAACTCATAATACTAGAGAAAAGAAGTTATGGGGCATGCACAGTGGCGGATTTTTAAACATTACTCACATTGCTGTTAAAACTGGTCTTTTTTTTCTTGCCAAATCCAGCCTGAAGCAAGTTTTTATGGTGTTAGTTATAAGCTCCTGAAAAACCTGAATTTATATTGGAAATACTAACAATCTGAACTAATATTAGACACATCTGCTGCTACTTGAAGACCTGCCAGTTATCCAGGTTTTACATAGAAATGAGTTACATTTGCCAGGCAGCCGCAAGAATCTTAAAGACAGATGGTGGCTACTTATTGAGCTGGATGGTTATTGAATGCTGTGGCTACCATTCAATGCTTCTGTATAGGGAAGGGCACACAGGCTCCTCTCTGAATTCAGGCTAGACAGTCTAACTGTCCAACTGAAACCTACAGGCTAACTGTCTAACTGAAACCTACAGGCTTCCTGGCATAATGAAAGGCCATATACCAATACAAAAATGTTTATCTTGCCATATCTTTGCAAAGATTTGTGATATTTGCAAATAGATTTGTGGCTAAATGAGAGGCCAGCATATGATATTGGATTAAAGGGAAAGTTCCATTATGTTTAAGTATCTTAACAGTAAAGGATCGTGTCTGCCATATTGATAGATAGATATATTGCTCAAGAGGGCAAGATGTTCTTCCTTTTGGAGTGTGAAAAAGCACCTGCATCTCCTACAATAGCTGCAATTATCACACCACACTATTACAAGACTATTGGGAAAGGTTTTAGATTTTCAGAATTGGTATTATGGAGGTTTGTCTTTCATTTCAGCCAAGGAGCATGTTTGAATGATGGTGATTTATGTGTGCTTGGGGAGTATGGGAAGAGTCTTGAAGAAAAGTAGGTACTGTTTCTTCCAGGATTCTGCAATGTTTTACTATGAAAGGCTTAGCCACTGTATTTGTACAGTACATACGAGTTTCTATCACTTTATAATGACTGAGCACAGACTGATGTACCTAGCACATCTGGACTGTAGGGATTTGAAGGGCTGACACAGTCTACAAAATCTCCCAAATTGGAGCCATCTGGATATGCCCTAACCCACAGAACATATATCTTAGTATTTTCCTCATTATTGATCCCATATGTCTACAGGCAGTGTTTTCTACATTCCTTCACAATTGTGTTTCATTTCAGTGGAGAGTCTACCTTTACAGCTCCCACTATTAATGGACAAATGTCTTCTCCAACATCCTTTGAAATGTCACTTGAAAATGTCCATCATTTGGGGACTCAGACACTGTGATATGACACCATATTGGATACTTATGAAGCAGATCTTTAAAGAGAGGCTTTTGCTTTGATCCACCTTTTTGAACCTCAGATCTAGAAAGGAAGCATTTCTGATACTATATTCCAAACTTCCAAAAATATCCACTACTGACAAAATCCTTTAACACACTAGAATGCTATATTTTGGAGATGTGAGTTCTACTACCACTAATACAATGGAAAATATCCATAGGCAAATATAGTATTCAAGCAGGCAGCTCTTGCAATTTAAAATAGCTGTTACTACCATTGCATGCTCTTAGAAATTCCTTTCCCATAAAAATTCCAAATGACTGGAAACCTTTTTTGTTAATGATATGGGAAAGGAGCCTTGAAATATCAGAGCTGCTACACATTTGCCAGATCTATTGCTTCAAAAGGGACAATTAGAAAACTTAAGAGGGCATAAATGTGGAGTTTCTCTGATGTATGGATGGGAAAAGTATGGATTGTTACTGTCATGAAACTTGCATGATAATATTTATGAAAGTTCTACGAAAGAGAATGATTAAGTGGCTATGGAATTTTTACCCAGATTTTTGCACAAAGCCAGAAAGTTTTTACTTCATGACTGTGTGAAGCATCCTTGTTTCCCCCCCAGTTCTTTCTCAGACGCACCAAAAGTAGGGGAGGAGGTGGTTGCAATAACTGGTACAGAATCTTCAGTATGTGTGCAGAGTGGAAATGTGGATGGGAGACTAGAATCAAGAACTTTCTTGAACCTAGCCACTCTCTAAAGCTTTTGATTAAAAATACACAAATTGAACATGTTAACCTCAATCGCAACGGAATGCACTGGCTTTACAACTCAGTGTGAGCATAGTGTCTATGCATATGCAAACCATGTATGCCTTGGCCCTGTATATGTACTTGGCAGTGTACTGAATTGTGGGCTGAGATGAGGCAGGGTACTTGATCCTGTGTTCCCCATATGTGCTGTCCCTGTACACGTAATGTATTGTGATGCAATTCATAGTAGGCATCAGGTAGGGAAAAGGTGTTGTTATGCGGTGGTAGTGTAAAGTGCTGTCAAATTGTGGCAGACCTATGGCAACCCCATAGAATTTTCAAGGCATTCAGAGGTGGCTTGCCATTGCCTGCCTTTGTGTCATGACCCTGGACTTCCTTGGTGGTCTCCAATTCAAATGCTAATTAGAGTCAATGCTGCTTAGCCTTTGAGATCTGATGAGATTGGGCTAGCCTGGGCCATGCAGTTTAGGGCAAATTGTTGTTATACACGGCCATATATTCTAATGGTCAGAAAGAGGGATTTATGGACTATTCTTGCATTCCCTTTTCTCTTTGTAGACCCTTTTCACATTTTCCTCTTGGAATGATAAAAACATAAGAGAACATAAGAGAAGCCATGTTGGATGAGGCCATACCTTGAATCAAACCAACACTGTCTTAAAGGTGCCATTGGACTCCAAATTTTTTCTGCTGCCTCAGACCAACACGGCTGACCAGCAGGAACTAGTGACCACTTCAGACCCCCATCTGTGTATATTTAGAGTTAGAATTTTTGGCTCCAGTGTGCATTACTTTGCTTTTATCTGATGGACCTCTGCTCCATATGTTTATCCAATCTCCTCTTAAAGCTGTGTATGCTTGTAGCCACCATCACTTCTTGCAGCAGTGAATTCCATGTGTTAATTACTCTTTGGGTGAAGTACTTCCTTTTATCTGTTCTAAGCTTACTGCTCATTAATTTCATTGAGTGCCCATGAGTTCTTGTATTGTGGGAAAAGGAGAAAAGTCCTTCTTTCTCTACCTTCTCTATCCCATGTGTAATTTTGTCACCCCTCAAAATAAAAACTAAAGAGCCCTAACCTCTTTAACCTTTCTTCATAGGGAAGGTGTTCCATCCCCTTAATCATTTTAGTTGCCCTTTTCTGCACTTTTTCCAAAGCTGTAACATCTTTTTTGAGGTACAGTGACCAGAAGGTAAGTTTGAACCTTACCTTCCATTCCAAAAGCTCATACCTTGAATCAAACTTTGTTGGTCTTAAAGGTGCCATTGGACTCCAAATTTTTTCTGCTGCCTCAGACCAACACGGCTGACCAGCAGGAACTAGTGACCACTTCAGACCCCCATCTGTGTATATTTAGAGTTAGAATTTTTGGCTCCAGTGTGCATTACTTTGCTTTTATCCACACTGAACATCAGTTGCCACATTGACACCCACTTTCCCAGCCTCAACAGATTCCTCTGGAATGACTCACAGTCCTCCCTGGTTCTCACCCACCCTGAACAACTTAGCATCATCCACAAACTTAGCCACTTCACTGCTTACTCCCAACTCCAAATGATTAATGAACAAGTTAAGAAGCCCTGGACTTAATGTCAAGCCCTGCAGTACCCTACTGCTTACCACCTTCCACTGTGAAAACTGCCCATTTATATCCACTCTGTTTCCTGTTTATTAAACATTTTTAAGTACCCATAAGTACACTTTTATTAATTTTTATAATCTACAACAAACAAATCTACACACTACAAACAGACACTCTACTACACATAACGTATATACCAAGAGTGCAGTTACATTATATGCTTATATGCAATTAATTAATAAAAACGCTATATCAAACACTTTCCATTCTTCTGTCTTCTGTGTTCTCAAGTCCATTGCGCTATCATTGCCTAATCTTCTGTTACATTTGCATTATACCAATCATAAAACTTTTTCCATGTTTTTGAAATGTCCACTCTTTGCTTAATCTCATTTCTAAAGTCAGTTTATCAATTTTCT
>NW_015161982.1:360273-361895 GCF_001447785.1 Gekko japonicus | reverse complement strand
CTATATCAAATACTTTCCATTCTTCTATCTTCTGTGTTCTCAAGTCCATTGCGCTATCCTTGCCTAATCTTCTATTACATTTGCATTATACCAATCATAAAACTTTTTCCATGTTTTTTGAAATGTCCACTCTTTGCTTAATCTCATTTCTAAAGTCAGTTTATCATTTTCTGCTGTTTCAAAAAGTTTATTCACAAACTCCTGTTTTGTTGGTATCACCATAGTTTTCCAATATTTGGCATATAAGATTTTTGCAGCTGTCATCATATAAACAGTCAAATACCTATTCTCTTTTTCATAATCCTTTGGAAATATATTCAACAGCAAGGCCTCTGGAGTAAATGGAATCTTTGCTCTTAGTATCTTCTCCATCAAACTCCTTACAAAATCCATGCTGATTCTTCCTCAATAGCTTTTGTTCAGCAATGTGCCTACTAATTGTATCTTTAATAACAGATTCCACCCACTTACCTGGTAACAATGTTAGACTGAGCTGCCTGTAATTTTCCGGATCTCCTCTGGAACCTTTTTAAAATCTGGGGGTTACATTAGCTACTACCCAGACCTTGGGAATGTAGGCTAATTCTATCTTTAATAACAGATTCCACCCACTTACCTGGTAACAATGTTAGACTGAGCAGCCTGTAATTTTCCGGATCTCCTCTGGAACCTTTTTAAAATCTGGGGGTTACATTAGCTACTACCCAGACCTTGGGAATGGAGACAGATTTTATTGATCGATTGCATATTTTTGTCAGGAGATCCACAAATTCACATTTGAGTTCTTTCAGAACTCTGGGGTGTATGCCATCTAGGCCTTGTGATTTGTCAATTTTTAATTGTAAGACCTCCTTTTTAAACAGTTTTACTTATAAGACCTCCTCCTGCGTCACCTCAATCCAACTCAGGTCATAAGAACATAAGAGAAGCCAATGCTGGATCAGGCCAATGGCCCATCCAGTCCAACACTCTGTCACACAGTGGCCAAAAATACCAGGTTCCATCAGGAGGTCCACCAGTGGGGCCAGGACACTAGAAGCCCTCCCACTGATGCCCCCCCAAAGCACCAAGAATACAGTGCATCACTTGCCACAGACTGAGAGGTCCTATCTATACCTTGTGGCTAATATCCACTGATGGACATCTGCTCCATATGTTTATCTAATTCCCTCTTGAAGCCATCCATGCTTATAGCCGCCGCCACCTCCTGTGGCAGTGAATTCCATGTGTTAATCACACTTTGGGTGAAGAAGTACTTCCTTTTATCCATTCTAACCCAACTGCTCAGCAATCTCATTGAGTGCCCACAAGTTCTTGTATTGTCAGAAAGGGAGAAAAGTACTTCTTTCTCTACCTGCTGTATCCCATGCATAATCTTATAAACCTTGATCATATCACTCCACAGCCATCATTTCTCCAAGCTAAAGAGCCCCAAGCATTTTAACCTTTTTTCATAGGGAAAGTGTTCCAACCCGTTTATCATTCTAGTTCCCCTTTTCTGCACTTTTCCCAATGCTATAATATCCTTTTTGAGGTGTGGTGACCAGAATTGTACACAGTACTACAAATGAGATCGCACCATTGGTTTATTCAGGGGCATTATGATACTGGCTGATTTGTTT
>NW_015161982.1:347257-359340 GCF_001447785.1 Gekko japonicus | reverse complement strand
TGGAGTGGGCAAGCACTTCTCATCTTCCACAGTGAAGACAGAAGCATAAAATGCATTCAGCTTCTCAGCCATTTCCCTATCATCCTTCAGTACTCCTTTTACCTTTTGGTCATCCAAGGGCCCCACTGCCTCCCTGGCTAGTTTCCTGCTTCTAATGTATTTGAAGAAAGTTATATTGTTGGTTTTTATGTTTTTTACTATATGCTCCTCATATTCCCTTTTTGCCTGCCTGATCACAGACTTGCGTATTAACTGCCACAGCCTGTGTTCCCTTTTATCAACCTCACTGAAACTAGCTTTCCACCTCTTAAAGGAATCCTTCTTACCTTTTACAGCTTCCATTACTTTGTTTGTTAACCATGCAGGCTTTTTCTATACCTATTTGTGCCTTTTCTTACCTGTGGTATATATTTTTTTCTGAGTTTCTAGGATTGTAGTTTTAAATAGTCTCTAAGCTTCCCCAATGGTTTTGACCCTTTCTACTTTTCCTTTTAGTTTCTTCCTCACATGTCCCCTCATATCAGAGAAGTTAATCCTTTTAAAGTTAAAAGTGGTTGTGTCAGTCTTTTTGGGCAACTCCTTATTTGTACAAATGTTGAACTCAATAATAATATGATCACTGTTCCCAAGTGGTGCAAATCCAGGATCACCTCTCCCCTGGTAGGTTATGTGACCATCTGCTCCATAGCACAGTCATTGAGGGTGTCTAGAAACTCAATCTCTTTTTTTCCAACTTGAACACATATTGACCCAATCAATGTGTGGGTCTTTCAATACCCCTTTTGAAATCGGCAGTTCTGGAGTGGACAAGCACCTCCCATCTTCCACAGTGAAGACAGAGACCAGGGGGTCCAGTTATATGGGCCCCAGAAGGAGGTGCCCCCATCCTTCATTGTTTCCTAGGGAAAGGGAAAATGTTGTGAGTTGAAGCTAAAATGCTCTGAGCAGCCCTCTCAAATGTTGTGTGCCAGTGCCCCCAGCACAGCTTAGAGGGAACTCTGTGTAGGGCTCATGTGGACAAAAGCTATGCAGATCATCAGTTGACGGGAAAGAAGAGAAGTAGGCAAGATCACCTCTACTCATGAAGCTCTTACTAATGAAATGGGGAGGAGGGGTGATTTCCACCTCTTACTGCATATTCTGACCCACATGGCCTTTTGGTCATAGGCCTCCCGTGACTCCAAGGATAAATTTTTGGGTATCAAAACCTCTGTTTTTAATTATTTCAGTGATGCATCTTTTGGAAAGAGGGTGGTTTTAATGGTTTTAAATAGTAAAATAACATTTTGAAACCACCCTCCCCCCCAAAAAACACATATTTTAATTTGTTAGCTACCTTGGTGGCCCTTGTGAGGGCAGAAAGGTGGGATATAAATTTTGCAAAATAAATAACAGGGAATGTTGAAAGGAACATGAGAAAAAACCGTGTCAGTAAGTGCTTTTTGCATATGAATGGTTATCTACTCAACATATTTTCTTATTCAACTGTGCTGTATCATAATGATTAAGAAACTGAACTAAGAACTAGAAAATCTCTAGCTTGACTCTTGCCTCTGCCATTCTCTCACTAGGACAGTAATCCTATGTACATTTACCAGAGAGTAGAGCCTATTTAAAAGAATGTGGCTTGCTTCTGAGTAAACATGCTGAATATCACATTTTAAGTGCCTTACAGAGTTAAATCTTTCTAAGACCACTGAAGTCAATGGGCTTTGAAAAGTGTAATTCTGCTTAGGATGACATTCTTAGTCTCTCTTAGCCTTGGACTATAACCTGTAATGATACTTATTGACCTACCTTATCAGTTGCTGTAAGGATCACAAAAACAAAATGCATGTGAAGTGCTTTAAGCACTGAAAAGTCCTATAAAATGTGAGGTATAATTATTGTATTTATGTTAAATTTTAGTAGACAGTTTTCTCATGCCTTTTGTTTGTAAGATAATGTACGCTAAGAATAGGGTGTCATAGAAATCTGACTAAATAATTAATTTCAGAGGCGAGGCAACTCTGACTCAAAAACTTCACAATCCTGTTTTTGGGTTTTGCAGCACATTTCCTTCTTTTTGTATAGGTTGTAAGTAGGAGGGGGCATTTCAAATTATTTAAAATAATATTTTTATTGGTTAGTATATGACACTCAGAACTTTGTGACATTAAATGAGTTTATATCTAAGTATTCTGGCTTAATGGATCATTGCTACATCATTATACACCAACATTTAGTCTCTTTTAAATAAGGTATGCAAATAATTCACAAATATATATAAGCTCCCACTATTTGTGATTCCATTGGACATTGCAAGGACTTTACTTACAGAGCAAGGACTCTTGCTTTGGGCAAATCTCTCAGGGCCAGTAATATCTTAAGAACATTGAATTAGCCTTTGCAATGAATGATAGTTGTCTTCAGTTTAATCAATTTAGTAGTCCTTTCCAAAAGTTAATCAAAGCAATGATTTAGTGCTTTCCAAAAGTTAATCAAAGCAATGATTTAGTTGACACAGTATGAAGTAAAATTTGCAGAGAGCAGACGCTGCAGTACTTCGTATTCTGAACTACAGTAGTGTCCTCTTTTTTGTAGATAGTGTTTGCTATTCTTTATTCTTCTGTGTTCACTTTATTGGAATTGCATGCATCTACATGCATCTATTCTTCAAAGAGGACACTAACAGTGCTTTGTGAATTAATTTATAGATGCAAATACACTTAATTAATGTGTAAGTTAGGGTTAATTTTCTCAATTCTTTGGCCAAATTATTCATTATTACACAAGGATAGTGGAAGGGGAAAGGCCAAAGGATGAAGATAATTCTTAGGTGAGCAAGGATTTAGCTATGCACAGGATATAATTTATTGATGCAAATATTGTCAATTTATTTACTTTGCTAATAAAGCTTCATATGCCTGTAAAGCACCGAACTTTCCCCCTTATAATTCTATAAGGAAAAGGGCTAAAGGCTTACTTTAAAAAAATGAAAGCTGGAATTCAGAGATCATGGAAATATGTTAGAGTGTTAATGTGCACTTCAACGTATCAATTCCTGATTGTTTAAGTTCTCAGCAAGTCCTCCGCTGGCATGGGAAGGAAAATGGCGGCCCTGGACGCAGGAAAAGCCACTTGCACTGTACTGCATTGTCAGAGAGGAATAAAGTGAAGCAGTCTGCCAAATATCCATGAATGGGTCAATGAACAGTCAAACCAATCCTCAACAAATTGGCTCCCTATTTTTGACCGGCGAATAGGATATGAGCCAAGCCAACAGGTGTTTGAGCATCTGAAAATAAGAGAACCAGTTTGTTGGTTAGAATACTGGACTAGTCCATGAAAGTTACAGGGTGAATATGAGCCAATCCATCTCTTCTTAGTTAGAATATTTGAAAGAACCCATTAAATCTTCCTATGATGCTCACGCTTAGCATTTGAAATATAAATGCTATCATGAACAGTAGTAGGAGCACATTTAAATAATGTCCTTGAGTAGAACCAAGTCATGAAAAATTCTGAATATCACTGTAATTGTAGGATTACTGAGTTTTCCCAGAACAGGATGGAAAATGGATCACTGAAAGAGTACGAAAAAGAGTACTAAGAAACTAAAATCTGTGTGGCAAATCAGTCAATAACATTCTGGAAAAGATTTCAGTTATTAGCTTTTTGTATGAAAAGGAGATACTGTACATAATAATACTGTTTCCTAAGAATTTATAAAAATGTAGCTGATGTGGTAATAAAGTAGTCATTCAGGAACTACAAATGTCAAGTTTCATCAGTAGACCTGGTTATTTGAAACATCTCCCTGTATCAACTATTTACCAATGCAAAAAGACATCTTTTACAGAAAAATTGTTGATGTGAGGGCAATATTTGGCCTAATAATTGTTTAGATCCATTCTAAATGCCTTGCCACTTACTGAGACAATATACATTCCAGTGTCTGAATATAACATTTTATATAACTTGTATTACAGTCACTTATTTCCATTGAGTGTGATTGGGTACTGCATTCACAAAGACAAAAAAGAAAAAGAAGAATGTGAAATGAGTGCTAAAAACCACTCTTTAAACTAGCACTGTCAACATGAATGCATTTATGAGATAATCTGTGATCCAGATGGCTTTAAAACAGACTCTCTCTCTCTCTCTCTCACACACACACACACACACACACCGCAGAGAGAGACAGACACACATGTACACAAGCTTGATTTTTTTCCCTGTGAAAAAGATGCTAGATTCAATGCCAGTGTATGATCAATAAAGAAAAATGTTGGCAATATATGTTACTGGAAAACCTGAAACTACAGTGATTAATAATAGGATATCTTTGAAGCTTTGAACAGTTACTAGGTGGAAAAACCCCTTTAAAAAACCTTTGTGCCATATTCCATTAAACAAATTGGCAAGGAAACAAAACGTTAGCTTTAGCAGGCCACATAAAGAATCAATTCATGTATTTGTATTATCTTCATCCAATCCTCTGTCCTGGATTCATTCCACTTTTTGCAGTTCTAACTTGAATTATTCTGGAATGCCAGCCCACATCAAGGTTTTTCTTCGTGATCGTATTCATTTGGAACATTTGACATATCTGCAGATGTAAATTCACTTGTACAGGATAGGTTTAAACAACACATATTTATTTCATCCCTGGAACAGAGCACAAACATCATTAATTTTCTTTACCATCCACAGCTCCAAGATGGTTCATCAGAATAATGAGTTACTCACGTATTTCCCAAGGCTTCCTTTCAAAAGTAAAATAAAATAAATGCATAGCTTCTCCCAACACCTTGTTGAACTCAGTATTTTGAGTTGAGCCTTAGTTAATATTCTTAGATTTTAAAAGTAATGTAGCTTGAAAAATTCTGATTTACATAGGCTTTATTTCATCATCAATTTATCAATATTAAAAACCCTATCACCTAACAAGTCATTCTGTAGTATGAGTAACATTTTAAGAGGGTTGCCAAATGTCTCTTACCTCCTCGGCGGGGGACCCCAGGCTATCTCCCGGTGTGCGCACGCGCCGCACCTACGTCACCCGGATGTGACGTCGCACGCTGGGGTGGGGTTTCCCCCGGGCCCCGATTCCGCAGGGGCGGAAATCGGGGCTTGAAAGTGGGGGGGGGATCCGCCCCCCGGGGGCATTTGGCAGCCCAATTTTAAGAAGCAGGCTCCCCCTCCTTAAAAAAGGGCAAGACAAACTGGCTAGTTGTATTTTGAAAGGGTTGCATAGAAACTGTCTCCTCAGAAATCATCTCGAGATTTCTAACCTCTTGGTAACACTCTGTTTGGTCACTTTAAATGTACTGTACTTAAGAAATGCCAGTTTATTCATTTAGAGCAAACAGTGATAAAGCAAAAATATATTAATATGTTAAATTAAATATACTCAGGCACTTTCAAAGTAATGCCTCAGTGGGCCAAACTAGACACTATGGTATCCACGGGTCCAGCCCATGGATGATGATGCCATTTTTAGAGCTGAAAGTGGGCCACTTAAAAAATGCTACAAGGGCCTGATCCTGATTGAGCCCACAGTGGGGCAGGATCAGCCACTCTTGTTCCTCCCCCTGTGCCTGGTCAAATTACCTGCCTCACTGTGGGTCCAATAAGGATTGGGCCCTTGAGGCATTATTCAAATGCCCTGAATTCAGCTTGAAAATGACAGCATTGCCCATTGGTCCAGCCTGTGGATGCCATGATGTCTAGGCTGGCCCTAAGATAAATGCTTCCACTGTTTTAGAGCAAGTCAGTTGATAGGTAAAGAAGACTACATATAGACAGGCTCAAGCCCATCAGATACATTTGGGGATGCTCCAAGTATATTTTGAGATCAGGAAGCAAGGTATATGCATTAGTTCTATTATTCAACCATGTTAGCTTTTGCAAAGACATTTATCTCATATCCTGGCTAGTCTGAAAGTCAGCACTCCTTCCATCATTACCAGTTTGACTCATGGAAACACGCCACAGATCATTTCCTTGATGAGAACTGTTAACACTGAATTTTTAGCCATGTCTATTTGTTAGTCAGACATTCCTTTTGGCTTCCCGACCTCTCATGACTGGCTGGCAAGTAGAGATGGGTATAAATTCTTCTAATGTATCATTTGCACTTTGGAAGTAACTTACAGGTACATTCCTTTGAAGGAAAATGGCATAATTGAAATGGCTCTCAAAGAACAAAAATAATTTGGCACTGATATTGTACCCCTTCTACCCCTTTCAACCTAGGCTGTTTCAGGATGAACATATATTTTCATTAAAAGAATACCAACTGTATATCTTATTCATAGGATAACACCGTATAGATGCTACCTTTTTGGTAAGTATGGTATAGTGCTTGGATTACCACTGGGACAAATCCTCACTCCACCATAAGGCTCACTGGGTGACCTTAAACCAGTCAAACTACTTCACAGCATTGTTGTGAGGAGGATGTAGGAAGGGGGACCATGCATGTTATCCTCTCCCCCACCTCACTCTCTCGGTTACTTGCTGAGTGCTGCTGCTGTGGTGACAGAGCCAGAAAGGGAGGCCTGTTGCTCTCTTGTTCCTCAAGGACATCTGATGTACGGCCTCAGTATACTGGGCTGCTACAGTAGCAGCACATTCCTTATACCAGGGAACATGTGTGCATGTATGTGTGATAGAATGCTCCTTTTCTGCCTTTTCTGGCTCAGTGGTTAGCCAATCACTGGATCTGTTTGGTTTGGCAGTAAATGGCTTGAATGCCTTCTAAACCAGCTTGTGGCTGCACAGTATCTCTGCATGCTAGTTGATGGATATGTTTCCTTATTCAGGCCACTTCTACAAAGGTTATTTGTCTCAGTTTTGATGCTGTTGGGAAGCAGTTGTTTCCCTGCTTCCCCACAGCATACTGGCACCAGTATTGGGGAAAACTCAGGAGGCTTGTCCAGGCATGTCCTGGCAACCAGTTATACCCTTCTAAGCATCATCTGACAACCAGCAGAAGATGGGGGGGGCAGGTACTTACTGTAGGGGGGAGCAGCAATCTTTGTTGCTGTGCAATGATGTCACTTCTGGTATGACTCAGAAGCACCAGCATTGCATTGGGGCGATACTTTAGCACTCACCCCAAAACTCTGAGTTTCTTGGCAAGTGCTAGAGCATTGCCCTTGTCACATGGTAATGAAAATCTCCCCTGTTTTGCTGGCCTGTTTTTGACCATTGACCAGATGACCACTGGCAGGCATTGGTAACAATTACCAGGCATTCCTCATCTTATCATAGAATCATAGAATGTTAGAGTTGGAAGGGACCTTGCAGGTCATCTAGTCCAACCCCCTGCACTCTGCAGAAGCATAGCCAAAAGATAGCCCTACAACATACCCAAAAGATGGTCGTCCAGGCTCCGCTTGAAAACGTCCAGCGAAGGAGCATCCACCACCTCCCGAGGCAGACTGTTCCACTGCTTCGAGAGGTGGTGGATGCTCCTTCACTTCTTGGAGAGGAGTGACAAATGGCATTCCTCAGGGATCTGTCCAGGGCCTTGTGTGGTTTATCATCTTTATAAATGACTCGGATGAAGGAATAGAGTCAATGCTTATTAAATTTGCAGATGACACTAAATTTGGAAAGGTAGCAAGTATAGTAGAAGACAATCTCAAGATACAGGATGATCTTGATAGGGTGGAAAAGTGGGCTCAAACTAACAAATTGAATTTCAATAGTTTTGCATATAGGTAGGGAAAAAAATCAAATGCATAATTATAGGATGGGGGAGACCTGTCTTGACAGTAGTAAATGTGAAAAAGATATAGGGGTCTTAGTAGGCCATACATGAGCATGTACCCAGTAGAACTAATTAGGAACTCTCTAGATTGGGCAAGGAGGAAGCCACGTGATGAGTTATTGAAGGACAGTAGCAAAGGACAGTAGCAAAGAAAAGTCCAATAGAATCTGTTGGGCATTGGATTTTACTAACCAGGCAAAATCCATATGTAATATCATTTGGAAACACTAGCACATCCTGGGTGATGCTCCCCAATGTAAAGAAAACCCATTCATAGGATTTAAAAGAACTACCAATGTTAAATATTGTTTAGTAAAAGCAGATTTACCTAGACTTATGACAGCAGATAATACTCCCAAAAGTGCCAAAGATGTGCTGTGTATAAATTTATTTGGGAAGTGAAGACGTTGGAATCTCCTGAGATAGGTTTTCAAAAAGACATTGATTTCTTAGCAACTTGTCGAACTAAGGGCATTGTGTATCACCTGGAGTGTGTATGTGGCAAAAAATATGTGGGAGAATCCACTAGAACATTAAGAACATGAGTGTTGGAACACAAATCACGTATAAAACACAATTGTGCAGAAGCTCCAATCGTTCAGCATTTTATTGATGCGGGGCACAGCCCAGATTAATTTAAGATAGTAGTTTTAGAGGTTGTGCATCCTGCCAAATTTAGTCGTATAAATTTGAAAAATATGCTATTAAAGAGGGAGGTGTTTTGGATTTTCTGGTTGAACAATCCCCTTGCCCCAGATTCAACAACAGGAGTCGAAGACCAATTTGGTGGGTCTCATAGATTAGATAGAAGTAGATTTAGACATAGGATAACATAAGTTTGTCTCCCCTTCCCCTTTCCCATTCTTGGATAAGTTAGTTCCTTTAAAGAAAGTATTGTACGTATGGAAAACATTTCTCTTATTTATTTATTTATTTATTTATTCAATTTGCTATCCCGCCCTAACCCCTAAGGGTCTCTGGGCGGCTTACAGAGTGCTAATCACATTTACAGAATCTAACCTAGGGCCACAGACATACAGGGGTGGTGAATACCCTACCAGGCACCCTTTTTTGCGGCGGATCTTCGGTTGTTGTCTTGTTCTTTTTGCGGGCGGTAGTCGGTGGCGTCCTTTCTGGTGCTGGTCTTTGGCGTTCCCTTCTTCCGGCTGTAGCGATCCATTTCCGGGCCAGGACTACTCGCACTTCCGTGCATGCTCCGCTGCGGCCTCTGTCCCGATGAGGCTCCAGCCTGCTGCGTTACTCCGCCTCCACACCAGTTGGTCCGGCCTCCTTTGCTCGCTCGCTCCTTGCCTCGCCAGCCACCATTTTTCTCCGCTGCCATCGCCACTGCTTCGCTTCGCCGCTCGCCACCCCCCCGGCCGCGGTGGGGCTTGAACAGCCGAAGCTGTTCGGCCAGATGTACGTGCAGGCATCTCTTACCGCCTGCGCCACCGCTCCCCTTATTATTGTTTATTAGATGCTGTTGAAAGATACTGTATACAACTAACAAGTAATACAGGATGTAAAAATATATAAAACTCAATAAAATGCTATTTTTTTAAAAAAGGTGTGAGTGTCTAGAGGATCTTTCGCCCGATAAGGCTTAGTTTGGATATGTGTAGTGATTTAGCCTTCAGTTTTGTTAGTGTGTTCTTGAGAGTTTTTCCCTTTAATCAGTGGCATGGTTTTGGAATATGAACCTTAAGGACCCTCAGCTGCATAGGGTTTGATGCATACACTTATAGCAGATTAGCACTTTAATAATATTTTAAAACAGAGAAGAGTGTAGATATGTAGTACGGTTTGACCTTGTAGATTTAACATTATTCAGTGGTGTTATGTAAACCTTAGTTAAGATGTGTATGAGCATTCCCTTCAGTAAGGAGTGCGTCCTTGAGAGCGTTCCCTTAATTAATTAATTCTTGAGATGTGAATCTGCAGGGATCTTTTGGCTTGATTTGGTCAGTGTAATTTGAAAGCACAGGGACTCAGAAGTTTTAATATTTGAAGATTTTAACAAGGCTTTTAGCCAGTTGTATTATTAAAGTTGTATTATTAAAGATGCAATAGCTAAGTAGACTAGTGGTTTTGTATTATTTATTGTTCATATAGAGGTGAGCCATAAATGTCAAAAAAGTTACTGTATAATGTGTAAGGATGTCTTTATAAGCAGCCCATCGTGAACACCTGTTAAGACAAATTGATCTGTTTGTATGCCCAGGATAAGATTCTCCAGTAAAATGGATGAGGGTGAGTTGTAAACTTTAAACAGTTTTGTAATAAGCTTTTTGTAATAATGCTTTGTGTATGTACTTTATAAAATGCTTTTTGTATAAATGTAGATTGCAACAATAGAGTAACTAGATGTATGTCTTTGTAGATACATTCTAGTATTTGAAATCATGGCATGGAATATTATGTGAAGACACTATGAATAGTAGATTTTCAAGAGAGACTACCACGGTACATTGCCTTATAATAATTTTCATTGAATAGAAATAGCTGTATATAAATAGCTTCAACATATGTATAATTGCATTGCATTGCATAACCTTTTATGTCATTTTGTAAGGTGCTTCAGTATGTTCAGATAAAGTTGTGAACAAAACTAAAATCAACTCCGGGGAATTTCGTCAACCCACTTTTTTCTGTATTTTGGGTGTGCATATGAAAGACAGAATATGTAACAGTATGGATGTGTTATTAGCTATTATAAACTAGCATTGTTAAATACAGTGGAGAAATTGTATTTCATTTCATCCTAAGCGCTGAGTGTCAGTCTATTTTCCGGGTTACTAGTTGTCTTGGGCTGTTACCATTGATACCTTGTGCAAAATCAGCCTCAGAGTCTCAGGGTGGCTTACAATCTCTGTACTGGTGCAGCCCTCCCAGGAAACAAGGCCTGGGTTTCAGCAGGGCAGGTTATAGGTAAGGCTGCAAACAGTAACCAGAATCCAGTCCAAAAGTTAGGGGTTCCAGAGAGCAGGTATGCCAAGTCCAGTCTAGGGTCAAGGGATCCAGGCAGCAAGTCCAGTCCAGGGTCAGGGGTAGGTGTGTGCATTCAGTATTTACCAAGCCTAATAAATTCCCAAATAATGCCTTTTTGAAATTTTTGGGTACTTATTAAGCCAAATACCAAATCAGAATATAACAAAGGGAAAAATCCTCCATATAATTAAACCTCCAAAAACACTCAGACACTACATATAATGCTTAGAAATTATTTGAATCATAACAAACATACAAAACAATCTTAATACAAATCTTGAAATTCATATAAATAAATTATGCAAACAGAGAAAGATCTAAGTTCATGAGTCACAGAACAAAGGATTCAAATGTAAATTGCAAATTCAAAAGTCCACTCAATACACCAATAGTACTTCAGGTGAGTAGAATCCTCTGTTCCTGAAGATTTAAAGTTCTGTTCATATAGCAGCTCTGTAAGTTCAGATCCAGCTGACAGGGTGAACCGCTGTTGTAGCACCTCATTTCACCAAAGCTTTATCCAAGATGGAACTGTAACAACTTAAGAACCAAAATTACTGCAAAATAAAATATTTCATGTCACTGTGTTCTTCCAAATGGATTTATGCTTAATACCAAATCAGAGCATCTATTTGGCAGCATTTTTGTCTTATGCATGGGGTGCTATACTCTTCTCAGGGACCATCATTCCAGTTCCAGATCTGTTTTTGAGGTCTCAGGGACTTCTGGGCACTCTCAGTCCAGTCCCAGAACAATGATTCCACACCCAAGATCTGTAATTCCAATTCCAAAGCAGATTATATTTTCCAGTCAGTCTTTCATTTAACTCTGAGAACAGTTTATATGTACTCAGGAACCATCGTTCTATTTAGAGGGCTGTCACCCCAGTCCCAGAGCAGTGTAACTGAGCACAAGGACCATTTTCAGCTGTAGATGTCATTCCACTCCCAGAAGAATTTATATGGTCCTGGGGGCATCATTCCATTTTGGTGGCTTTCATTTCCTCTCCAAAGCAGTTTATCTTGGCCCATGGGCCTTCATTCCAGTCTGGGGGCTTTCATTTCAGGCATAGAGCAATTTTATAGTCCCAGGGACCAGCATTTCATTGCGGGGGCTGTAATTCCAGTCCCAGAGCAGTGTAACTAGTACAAGGGACTGTCATTCCACAGTGTGGGCTGTCATTCCAGGCCCAGAGCAGTTTATCTTGGTCCAGGGAGCATCATTCCACTCTGAAGACTGTCATTCCATGCCCAGGACAGGTTGCTCGAAATCTGTTCCGCATTTTCATTGCAATTGTTCTGTTCTGTTTTTCAGTGGAGCCCATGGCAAGTCA
>NW_015161982.1:346310-347209 GCF_001447785.1 Gekko japonicus | reverse complement strand
TCACATGGGCCTTCAGGCATATCCCTTTCCCCCAATAAGCATTCGTGTTCATTTTAGTACATCCCCCCTTTAGGTGACAATGGGAGACAAAAGGTTGTGAATCAAAATTTGCATATTTATTTGAACTGACAGCCTAATTTCCAACAGCAGTTGTATGTTGCCCCCCCTTCAAAACATTTCCTCTACTTGTGAAAGAGGACAGATGGCTTGTTTTCTGTACAGTGGCTTATTTCTTAAAAGAAACATGCTGAGAAAAATCCCTGCTTTTTTAACTCCCAAAGCGTTGAGCTGACGGCGACCTGGCATGAGGAAATGCACTCTGCGCACGCCCAAAGTCACTCTTCAGTGCAACTTCACACTTCCCATACTCACAATGAGCCTTACCCTGTGGTCCTTTCCCCCTTTCCAGCACCTGTTGTGTTGCCAGGCAAGGAGGGCGCGCGCGAGAGGCAGCGAGCGTCCAGTAGCAGGCTTGAACTTTGCACGACTTCTCAGTGGCTGGTGCTGCCGCCTCCCGAGCAGGAGCGAACGTCACCCTGCATGCGCTGCAGCCGGGAACGCCTGGCTGGCCATTCCGGGCTTCCTGCGTGCTCTTGTTGCGGCGGCGACTCCTCCTGCTGAGTCGTGAAGGGAGATTTCTTCTTCTTCTTCTTCCCACCACCTTTTCCCGCCAGACCCGGGGAGTGGGGGGGGGAAAGGAGAGAGAAAGAAAGAGAGCGAGAGAGGCGAGGAAGTTCAGGCCGTGGAGTCTGTGTGGAAGAAAGGGAGGAGGACCTTGCAGAGTTGAAGGAGAGCGGAGAACTGGGTTGTGATAAGACCATAGAAGGTTCTGTGAAGAAGGGAGCTGAAGTGAGCCGGGAGGGCGCGCAAGAATTTGGGGTGGAGCAGAAAGTACGGGG
>NW_015161982.1:333742-346295 GCF_001447785.1 Gekko japonicus | reverse complement strand
GGTAGGAAAGCTTGTAGGTAAAGAAGAAGGGTTTTATTGGGGGGGGGGTACTCGTCATCTCGTGTAATCTTTCCCCCCTCTTGCCAAGCAGACTCGGGCGTAAAACGGAAACCAGGTGCTGCTTGCTGCTGTTGTCGGGGCTGAGCAGCTGCTTGGGAGAGGCGAGCAGGAGCTTGGAGTTTCCTCACTCCCTTTCCCCGGCCTGCCTGCGTCTTCGCTCGCAGCTCACTTTTATTTTACTTTCCCACCCGTTTCCGACCTCCTCTTCCCCTCCTCCCTCGGGCAGTCAGGAATGATGCGGGAGAGTGGCAGGAACACGTGAAAGCGAGAAGGGGGGGGATCTGGAGTATGTGGGAGAGTGGCAGGAGGGGGGGGGGATCGGGAGTCCTAAGGGGGGGGAGGAAATGGCTGGCTGGGCAGCGTGGGCTGCTTTGTAATAAGGGAGAAGGTGGGTTTTTTCCTTCCCCAAGGGGGCTCTCTTTCCCCCACTACTTTTCATTCAGTTAGTCGGGTAATTTCTGGTTCCTGAAGCTGACAGGTGCTCCTCCGAGTCAGTGGCCACTTCTCGCACCCTTTCCTCCTTTTCTTGACTTTCCCGATCCCCCCCCCCCTTTCCATGATTGTCGCGCCCTTGGGAAATTGATTTGAGAGCCCAGAGTATGCTTTGAACTTTAGGGCAACAAAGAACCCTGGAGACGCGGAGGGGGGGGGGAGAGACTGTAGCGGGACAAAAAAAAGTTTTGGATGGGATTATGCGGAAACTACCCTGCTCTTTGCTGCCCGAGCAGGCTCAGTGCTGCTTTCTCCCTAGCGGTGCAGCCTTCGCGTGGTGGCGGAGGTGGTGAAAAGGACGCGGGGGGTGCTTGAGCTGCAAGTGCTTTGGCGTGTGTGCGTGAGAGTTTAGACCCAGCCTGCCAAATGCTCCTCTTCGGGTTCCTCTTGCTGACATTTGCCCTGGTCAGCCAAAGGCAGGGAGCTCAAGCCCAATCGAACCAGCAAGTTCCAGTTCTCCAGCACCAAGGAGCAAAACGGCAAGGCGCATTCCAGGTCTGTGTTTTGTTGTGTCCTTGTCGTTGCAGCTCACGCTGGGGAAGGAGGAGTCGCCGAGGAAAGGAGGGTTTGCATTCCCTTTGCTTCTGCAAAACTCTGGGGCTGGGCTGTCGTAGAGCAGCCCATGACAACTTTTCAAGACCTGCGAGTGTTTTCCACGTTTGAGCTAGAAGCTGTTTCTACATATATCTATATATAGATATAGATATTCGAGTGGGGCTGTAAATATCTCATTGAAACGTGCGCACTTTGGTGAGGGGTGGGTGGGCATCTTTGACAGAGTGAGCTTTCAAAGACTGAAGCCATAATGAATGAGAGTTAGCAGATCTGCCTTCACTGTGTGTATGACACTCCGGGAAATTTGTCAACCTCTTAACTGGAGCAAGATAGGTAAAAGGGCACCAATTAAAAAAGGAGAAGACTCCCCCCCTCTTTGTGTGTAGTGGTTGCTGGTGTGGCTGGTCTAATTACCCTCCCCCCAGTTTGTATCTGTCTGATAGTGTGGGTTGATGGAGTATAAACTCTATTTTGTATGTGTTGGAAACGGGCTAATCTGCATAGGAAATGAGAATTGCTTTGAAGTGTACCTGAAATGTTTAGAAAACTCTCAGATGCAAATTCCCTTGGGCTATGGGTTGAGCAGAGTGGAGAAAGACTCCTTTCATACAGAGGGCAGTTTCAGGGTGTGTAATTTGCTTAGCCTCCGAACTCCATATGATTTACATTATTCAGATTTTTAAGGCCTTTCACCCTTGATCTTCTATTAGGAAGTCCCTTAAAGCAATACTTTGCAAACAGAAATGTTATATGCCACATGAAACCACCCCATGAATGCAGGCTGTCGGAACTTAGGCTATTAAACACCCTGTTTTCCAGTGATGTATGCTAATGTAAGGGGAAAATGTTTTAGTAGTTTCCCCTTAGCTAGAAAGACGTGATTTCATCTAGGCACAAACTAGCCAAACAGGCATAAATAAGAGAAGAAAAAAATCTTTGCAGTAGGAAAAAATGAACACAGTATTGAATAACATGTCAGTTTGAGGAAAGGCTCAAACTAACAGGCATCCCTGTGATTTTGGAAAATGGTTTTCTTAATGTACATTGTATGTTTTGTCTGCTGTTACAAAGCAAACAGAGAATTGAATAGCCTCTTACAAATATATGGATCTGCAGAAAATGCTTCATGTTATTAAATTTTAGCAAGAGAGAGTCATATTGTTGCTGGTTCCTAATGTGATGACATATGGCACCTGCAGACTGCCAGAGCTGGTGATCAAAGAGCAGCCTTGGGGATCAGTCTCTAACCAGAGCAACTGCAAAGGGCCAGGGGAAAGTGATCAAAAGAGTCAGAAACCCAGCTGTACTACCACAGGAAACTAATCAGACTAACCTTTGTCCTCAAGCAGGAAAGCATCCACCTTGTATGAGGGCGGAGAATCTAATCTTCACCCTTAAGTTCCTCTGCAAAGTGGATGTTTTAGAGCTTCACAGAATGTTCATGTTAACCAGTGAGTTGCAAGAAGTAATATAATACTCCAGCTGGCATGTGTCTTAAAGTGCTGCAGTATAACCCTAACCATGCCTACTCAGAAACAAGTTCAGTGGATCTTACTCTGTAAGAAGGTTTAGAATTTCAGCCTTAGTTTTGTCAGGAGGGCAAACATGGTGGCCGAAAGTAGTTTGTGGATTGCAGTGTCAGTGCAATTGTATGGTTTTTGGTAGTGAACTTCAGTCCAGATGAAATTATGCACCTGTTTACTTTGCAACCAGTTATTCCAAGGAGTTTGGAGCAGCATTATGTAAATTTCTATACATAATTAGTTTTTTCACATGTAAAAGGCTATTTGAGAGCATCCTTCTTCAAACAGGGAGAAGGATTTGGCACTTAAAGATACAGAAAGGTCTAAATGTACAAGAAAGTATCAGAGTTGGAGAACTTGCCAGTCAGTAGATGTAGGATGGTTTATGGTTAGCTTCATAGATGACATTGATAGTTAAATTTCTTTCAGTTCACATGGACTCAATTCACTGTGTATAAAGCACTGAATTACTGAAGATACAATAGAAGCCGGAGAGTACTCAGAAGTGGCATCACGGTCTCTTTCAATAAACCCAGGGCCAATAAGTGATCTGGGATGCCATGCTTCTAATTGTATTGTTTGTGACTGTTTATATATTTGGATTACAGGCTTCTGTGATTTACTTTCTACATTTGTCAGCATGTCATAAATTCTAATGTAAAAGCTAAACTAAAACCAGCACTTTTCTTAATGCTTACATTATTTTGAGGATCTCATTTATTATAGTGGGACTAGTTTGTAACATGACACAGTTAATGTGATTTTAACTGTCTACTGCACCAGCTAGTTTTTTTGCTGGTGAAAAAGCGAGTGGGGTCCACTTTGACTGCCAAAAGCCTATGCCAGGGTAAAAATCATGTGGCTGTAATAAGGAGAGGAATTGAGTAAAGCTGAGTGAAAAATCTGGCTGGATCAAGCCCATAGTGGAGTTGTTAGTGCTAGGTTAAAACTTGCTGGCAACTTTGAAGCAAGTTGCTGTTCTGATGACACAACACTGTAATTGTAGCATAACAATGCTGTCTTCTCATGCATGTTTTACTTAAAAGAAGAAGAGAAGAGATTGGATTTATACCCCACCCTTCACTTGGAGTCTCAAAGCAGCTTACAAACTCCTTTCCCTTCCCCTCCCCACAACAGACACCCTGTGAGGTAGGTGGGGCTGAGCAAGCTCTTTCAAGAACTGCTCTTTCAAGAACAGCTCTGACAGAACTGTGGCTTGCCTAAGGTCATCCAGCAGCTGCAAGTGGAGGAGTGGGGAATCAAACCCGGTTCTCCCAGATTAGAGTCCGCGCATTTAACCACTACACCAAACTGGCTCTCCTCAACTGAGTTTCCTAGGGTTTGCTTTCCAGGAAATGTTCATAGGATTGTTGACTGATTCTCTGCATGGCACTTACTAGCAAACTTCATAGGACTGCTTCCTTGATCTGATCAATGCAGGTGATATTAATGTATGTACATCTTTATACTATTCAACGTGTGTCATTATTCTCACATAGCAGACGAGGGAGTGGAAGTTGAGGAACATATGGCTCACCTAAGGCCATCTTGTGGGGTTTTGGCACAGATTATATTTGAACTAGGAATTTCTAATTTGTAACTCACTTAATACGCACAAGGCTATTTTAGTAATTTAGTAATTGAGGCAGTTTAGTGGTTAACTAACAATTTTAAATTATTTTAGGTGCCTAAAATGGTTTAAGTTGCTCAGAATCTGCAAATGTTAGATATTAAGTTAGATATAGAAGAATCTGAACTTTTTCAAGTATCTCTGTTAGTGTGTCTTTTAAAACCTTGTCTCATATATCAGAAATAATATTTTTATAGCACCTTTTTCCAGATGATCAGTAGTAGGAGAACGTGTGAATTTTACCAGTTCCTGCCCGGAAGTCAAACTGATAATTGTTTGAGACCTGTGTATCTGCTTTGCAAAACAGTATCGTACATCTGTTTAAGCACTCTGGTGGTAACTAGTTGACATTTTATCATAATGCTCTCATGTAAGCTCTTCTTGATAAATAATCTAGCTTCATTGTGGGTCAGTAATAATTGTTACAGCCACGAGAAAAGGTAAATGATTAAACTGAAATCTCAGAGAAGTCATGGTAGAAAAGTTACCTGAATTCAGATTTCTCATAACCTTTTCCATTTTTGAGCGAACTCTCTTGATCTTCCAGGTTTGGTTAAATATTAATCTTCTGGTAATGGATTTCAAGACATTAAACCTCTGGTTGGAAACATTGGAAAGAATTTTATTTCACACATCTTAAAAGGGCAGTTAGCATGAGAAGGCTTAAAACCATTGTGGTATTTTGATTGTTGACATGCAAATTGTAAGGCTGCAGTCTTGAACACAGCGCATTCCTAAGAACACTTTCCTGGGAGTAAGCCTCACTGAATATACCTGAGTAGGATTTTCTGACCTTTGTAAAATGGAAGTTTAAGTTGTTAGAAGTAGTCTAGTTGTGGTCAGGATCGCAGATGATGTCGTTATAGTTATGTTAATAGATAAGAGACACAATTATCTTATACCTTTGTTGGAGAGCATATGTAAAATTTAATTTAAAAAAAACCCCAGAAAACAAAAGTAGCAGAAAGCTTTCATACTAGGGACAACAAGGCAGGGCAGAAGTTACATTACAGTATGGTAGTAACAGTTCCTCATCTTTCCCCATCATCTGGGAATCAAAGTAAATCCATTAGTTTGAATAAGAATTAGTTAAATGTACGATTGATTTCCTTCCACTGAAACCAATGGGACTGAAAAGTAATTTTGGCTGGATTGTGTTCTCTCTTTAAAGGGGCTGTCTCTAGTGCAAATGGATAAATAAATGCGAGGAGTGCTACATCTAACTGGTGATGCATTTTGATAGCTTTTTTCCAGCCAGCACTTTACTCTGAGTCTAACTTTCAGTAAAACATTTTATTTGTTCCATGTTCCATCTTGATTGAACTTAGTTTTGTTATCATACTGGGATGAAAAGTAATGGCTATAGCAGATCTTGTGTTGTGTGAAAAAGTATTGAAATGGGTGAACTGTAGAACGTTTTCTGCCTAGGTGGATAATGGGATGTGTAGTTTAGTGCACTCTGCAGAGTGGCACATTGGGGCAGTGTCCTCAGGTCTTAGATAGCAAGGATTGGGAGCGTTGATAGGTGCTGGTGAATAGGAGTTGGAACTGAAGATAAGGAGCTGGAGCTGGCACACAGGCTTGTGTCTAGTGGTCCAGTTGATCTAGCAAGGCAGGTTTCCCAGCTTTTTATTATTCCCATTCTCTGGCTCTGGGATGGGACTGTATGCTGCCAGTCGAGCACTTTGTCTCCTTTGGGCCACCTCAACCTGGGGCTTCTGTTGTCGCTGTTCCTGCAGAGTGTCCCCTGGGGGCTGGGGGCCCAGGTCTTGCCCAGTGGAAGTTGGTGGTGAGGCCTTCATTGCTCAGGCAGGATGGATTCTGATGCTGCTGGACCATTGTCAGCAGGTGCTTCAGCCGTGTTTTTCTCTTCCTGGTCCTGCTGGTCCTCCTTGGTTGATGGTGTTGTATCCTTGGGCTCTTCTTTGGAGGACTCCTAGTCTGAGTTGCTGCTTTCCAGTAAAGTGTACACTTTTAAGGTTCTTCTGGCAGTAACTTAACACTAAATTACAATTGTTTGAGAATTAGTAGGTCCAATATCAAGAAATAGTTACAACAGCAAACTCGCAAGATGCTGCTATTGTGATTTCTTTTTATTGTTCTGCTGTACCTTGCTTGGACTACTAGAAGTGTTTAAAGAAAGTGAGTTGTGTCAATGGCTTGGGGTTATGTATCTTAAATAAGACGAATGGTATGTAGTAAAGGGGAAGAAAACACAAGGTGCATGGTGGAATTTGTTTTGGATTTTTTAAGATTCCAACATTTTTTGTTATGAACTTTGTCAGGGGATCTTAGGCAGAAACTTCTCTGGCTCCCACCTCCAACAAATTGGAGGGAGCTCCCACCTGGGCCATTTGTCCGAGGTGGGAGCCAGAGATATTTCTGCTTAAGATCCTCTGGCAGAGCTTATAGCAAAACACTTTGGGATTTAGAAGGTCAAATAAACTCTATCTTGCACCTTGTTCTTTTTTCTCCTACCTACTGGTGCGGGCTTATCTTTCTCTTGATGTGTAGTAAAGACATAAGAACATAAGAGATGCCAATGTTGGATCAGGCCAAAGGCCCATCCAGTCCAACACTCTGTATCACACAGTGGCCAGAAATACCAGTGCCATCAGGAGGTCCACCAGTGGGGCCAGGACATTAGAAGCCATCCCACTGTTGACCCCCCCCAAGCACCAAGAAGACAGAGCATCACTTGCCCCAGAGTCCCTATCTATACCTTGTGGCTAATAGCTACTGATGGACCTCTGCTCCATATGCTTATCTAATTCCCTTTTGAAGCCGTCCATGCTTGACATAACTTGCTGAAAGACATAACTTGCTGAAAGAAACTGATGCTTCAGTTCTGTTTCTTAATCTGGAATTGTAGCTATCTGCAGAAAATATGGTTGTGAATAGGTTTATGTCATTTCAGTGTCTGCTATTAAATCCTCACCTTAAGTATGAGCTTTTTTTTTGTTCACAAATGCATTACATCATGAAATTACAGAAATAGTTATGTCATGGTTATACATGTGTTTTTTGCATGTGAACTAATTCAAGTATTCCAAAAATGAAAAACTGTTATAAAAAAATTGCAATAACAGGAGGATCCTGTTGATAGGTTCTACAGCTAGAGAACAATCTTCTGAAGAGACTTTGTTTAATGGAGTTGTATGCCCTCAGACAAGTAGGTAATATTACACAGTTTGGCTTCTGTAAACTTTTGTCTCTAGTGCACAATTGTAAAACCATTCTCTAGCTTCATAATATAAGGACTACTATATTATTCTGTTGTCCTTGGCTTTACAGGGAATGTTACTTCCAAAAATGCTGGGGAGGGTTCTAATGTTTCAAATGAAGAAGTTCAGGGTGCTTTCATACACACAGTAAATAACGTACTTTCTGTCCACTTTCACACATTTTATTGTGTGAAATGGCAAAATCCACCTACAAACGGTCACTGAAGTGGATAAAAACTGCATTATTTAGCACAGGGGTGACTAAACTTGCTTAATGTAAGAGCCACATAGAATAAACGTCAAATGTTTGAGAGCCGCATGACATGAACTAATATTACAGATATGTTTTTATTGAGAAATATGCAAATTTGGTTTTTATTAACATTACATGAGACTGCCAAAAATAAAAACAAAAGGGTAAAAATAGATGTTGATAATGATATTTATTTGTCCAGTGATATTTGTAAGCTTGGGGGGGAGGGGAGCTTTGAGAACACATTGAAAGTTAAAGTTGCTTTCTTTCTCTGCTACCCCCTGCCTCAAGCCTACGCAGGAAGGAGAACACTAGCTGGGGAAGGGAAGACCAATCAGGGAGGCATGCCTCCCCTTCACTTCCCCAGCTGCCCTGCCAGGAGCCACACAATATGTGTGAAAGAGCCACATGTGGCTCCCAAGCCAAAGTTTGGCCACCCCTGATTTAGCATGTGTGAATGTTGCTTCTTCACCCCAAGAGACTCTTCAGGATTGCTCCTTCACCCTAAGAGACTCTGGTGTGGTTGAAATCTGTCTTTTCACCCATCTAATTTGTTTACTATACCTCTTGGTCTCTTTCGCTCTCTTTTAAGATGTAAACTCTGAAACATCTTCCCCCCCTTTTGTTTACTTAAAATCCAGCATGATGAAAAATTCTTGTGAACTCAGAAGCCTGTGCTCAGTATTTTGTGATATTTTGGTTGATTTTAATGGAAGGATATTGTACTTTTGGGAGGGAGGTTCCTATGAAAGAATACAGCTACCGTCAGCCTTCATTTTTGCACTCATTTAAGTGTAATCTGACACTTTGGAGGCTCTCAGGGTAACCTCAGGGGCTGCAACCAAGAAACTTTAGCAGTAATCCTCAGTTTGAAATATCTGACAGATTAGATACTGCATTTAAGTATAAAAGTTAATTCACATTCTGAGATCTATACTAGACAATAGAGGTAATGCCCCTTTTTTGTAGTCTACAATCTGTGGAAACCTCAGACTTTTTAAATTAAAGTCTTCTTCAGTGGTAGTGGGGAATCAAAGCTCAGAAGTTTCCCTCGAATGCCAGAACGTTAAATGTTGTAATAAAATAATAAACCACCTGACAGAATATGACCATAACGCACATGCACACCAAAACTCGATTATCCTCTATCTTACTTCTCACAGATCTGTATCAGATTGTTCAGAGCCTATCAAAATGCCACAGGCATGTTTTGGTCTGTCAGCTTGCTTTTGAAAAATGTTCTCACTGTTTATCTCAGAGTAAAGTCCACTGGGCATGTGTGAGTCCAGTGCATTTTCCAGTCCCTTCTTAAAGATTTAAAATTACATATAAAGAAGTAGGGACCCATGATACTTGCAGGGAGTCTCCTTCCTCTTCGTGACCATGGCTCCTCCCATTGCTGCCCCCCGGGCTCCTGCCCCCCATTGTCTCTGCCACCAGTGAGCCTGGTGCAGCTCTGGCTCTCCCCATCGCCTCCACTGCCAGTGAGCCCTGTGTAGTGCCTGGCTTCTGCCACCGGGCCCACTATGGCTCCTGCCCCTCCCTACAATTGCAGCTGCTTTGGGGGTCAACCCTCCCCCCCCGTGGTCTCTGGCAAGTTCAGCATGGCTCCTGGCCTCTAGTGCTGGGCCCATCATGACACCCGCCTCCTGTACCATTGTCTCTATTGCCTGCGAGCTGGCACAGATCCAGGCCTCTGCTTCCAGGCCTGTTGCAGCTCCTCCTGCCCCATTATTATGGCTGCTACCAGCATTATTATGGCTGTCTTGCTCCCCCACTGTCACCAGAAGAGGTAAGTTCTTTGTCTGGTCATGTACAGACAGTGCTTTTATTTGGTGGTAGGATTTAACCCTCATGTATATTTTAAACATTTTCAGGTTTTTCTGTAAAGCTGTGGAGTCCTCAAGTTAGCAAAACTGTCTGTTTTTAGTCAGTGTTGACCCAGCCTGTGGATTTAATAGCTGCAGATTGTCCCACATTTGACTATTACCGGTAGATATGATATTGTATGTATGTGTTTTGACATCAGGCTTATATAAGCACAGTTTGTAACTTGATTTATCAGAAATATAGCTAGTTTTTTGGAGTGGTGTCCAGAAAGTTTTACTCAGGTTAAAATAATGACAACCCCACACTATTAAAACCAAATTCACTTAAAAAATTAATTAAAAGCTTAACATGGAACTTATATAAGATGATGGTGGCAAAATACTGAGCATGACTGGTTTTCATAATCTTTCATAGGCTTATTTCTTTTTTAGAGTGTAGATGTAAAATAGAAAGCTTGATTCATTAGTATCAGTAGGCCGAAACATCATTGGAAAGAGGCTATGATAACCTATTAGTATAGATTCCTCTTGGAGGTTTAAATTAAATTTCAAAGGAAAGAAAGATATAGCAATATGGATTCTTTTTTGTATAACACTCATGTAAATTTCTGGAAAATGTAATGCAATTGAAGTTAAAGGAATATGATTGCTGAAAGTCAAATGCCAATTTAGAACCTTTTAAAGCAATGTTAGTGCAATTTGAATCTTTTCAACAAACTATTGGGCTCATAGATTCGTGTTCATAGAACTTGGAAAATGTCAAAAAGAAGCACTGCTGATACAAAATCTGTTTTTATTCTAGTTTTTCTATTCATTTTCACAAACTACAACATATGCTACAACACTTTAAAAACCAAAATTACCTTATGCTTGTCTGTGACTATATTAAATGTTCAGTGGAGTACTACATTTTAAAATATTTTATAAATGTGAAATTCTTTCTCAGTTACTATAATAAAACTTTGGTCATGTAGGAAAAAAGTGTACTGTGTTTCAAAAATAATTGCTTATTAGTTTAATCCTCAGTTTTATTTAGGCATTTTCACTCATCAGTTTCATTTGATGAAAAAGGTAGAAGGCAATAAATATAATAAAAGAAATCTTGCTATCATGTTGGAAGATCAATATGCTTATCAAATTGGAAGGTTTCTGTATTCTGCAGCATTTAAGAATACTTTTCCAAATCAAATATTAAGAGTACTGCTTGTCTAATAACTCACTTGGTCTAAGTGGCATCGCTTCTACCCCCTAGAATAAAAACACAAGATTACAGCATTGAATGAACAAAGGGTTTCACTTCTATTAGTTACAAATTTGGTCAGTAGCTTTTGAAGCCTTTAGTGGAGGCATAGCGATCAATTAAGGAGCTTGAGTGTAGAGGTTCTGCTATCCTTAGTTGGGCAACTCTATTCTGACTCCAATCCGTGGACCAGTGTTCCTGCTGCTCCTTAGTTTTCACTACCCATGTATCTCATAGGTGTGCACAGGAGGGTCAGTGCCACCTACCATCCTGTTCCCCCTTCCCACAGGGCAGTTGGTGCCGACTTCAGGGTGGCTTATTATAGTAAAAGTAAAGGTTTCCCTTGCTTGAAAGCCAGTTGAATCCAGGGATGTGGTGCTCATCTTAGTTTCCAAGCCGAAGAGCCAGTGCTGTCCAAAGACGTTTCTGTAGTCATGTGACCGGCATGTCTAAATGCCGAGGTGCACGGAACACTGTTACCTTCCCACTGAAACAGTACCTATTTATCTACTTGCATTTTCTTGCTTTCGAACTGCTAGGTTGGCAGGAGCTGGGGCCGGAGATGGGAGCTCACTCCATCATGCAGCACTAGGGTCTTGAACTGTCAAACTACAGACCTTCCGGTCTGCAGCTCAGTGTCTTAACCTCAGTGTCTTAACCAGTATAATAACCCCACGGCTTATTATACTGTCCCCTTGAGCCATTAAAGCTTCATGACAGTATATTATGAGACCTTCATTTCATCATGCTGATGCCTTGGGGTGCCTACCAGTTGTTCCCACATCTCTTAACTTTCCTATCAACCTGCTTAGGAGATATAATTTAATATGATAATTGCTAATCAATATAGTCACCCATGTTCTGTATCATAGACTAGGTGAAGAAACCTCCTTATTCAGTGGCAGTCCGAGCTGAGAGTCCACATATTCCTCCATGGGTTCCCTTAGGCAGTAGTTGTACCTGCAGTGTTAACATTGGGTTGGATCCCATCTAGACGTTCTGTACATGGAAGCATGACTTCTCTGCCTTCCTCTGCTCAGGCTAAAATACCACTCCTAGGAGACAGGGACCCAAGTGGAGTACCATGCAGGAAGAGTTGGAGGGTTGCCATGGGAGAGGGGAATCAACAGAAATGCCCCTTTTTGTGTATGTAGATCTTTTTGATGGGATCCAACCCACTGGGCATGAGGGACAATTGCTGCCACTAATCCAAGGTTTGCTTATAGTGACTTCTTTGGGTGAGTTTGCTTCTTTGGGTGAGCAAACAATACTGAATTTGTAATACAGACTTTTCTGGATTTGGGAGGCTTGGTATCTTACCAGGGAGATATCTGGGATATGATACTTGCTGCCTTCTTATTGCTCCTTCAGTTTATGTTGTAAAGTCCATGAGGTGTCTGTCAGGTGAGATGTGAGAGATTACATTTATTCATAGATCTTTTGTGGGTTTGAGGAAATGGCAGTATCAACAGACAGATGTATAGAAAATTGTCTACGTATGAAAACATTAAAATAATCCAATTATTTCTTCCCATTTACATTCTGAAATAGTGTAGCCCATTAATTAAAAACATCATGTGGAATTTCAGTGGTGCCTAAAGAGATTATTTGCTTAATTTAAGGACTGCAGTGGCCTCCTGAATGCTCCTTTGCTTGCTATGTCCACCACTTCAATGGGAATCCATATTTTAAATGAGAAACACACATGATAACTAATTAGTCCTGTAACTGCTTTTTGCCAATGAGC
>NW_015161982.1:320935-332121 GCF_001447785.1 Gekko japonicus | reverse complement strand
ATATATTGACGTAACAGTCTACTTAAACCTTAAATCACCTTTGCTGGACAGCAACAGTTAACTAAAATTCAAAGATGAAAATATAAAAACCTTTTTTTTAAAGAAAGTATTGAGTGTGAGAGTATTCCTAAAATAGGAAAAATTAGTTGAAGGATAAGGCATGTACTTGTCATAGACTTTTTAAAATTGTTCCTGCTCTCAACTATTTTTCAAATAGCATTCCAAATCAAGAGAGAGACAGAGATTAGGGAAATATAATACTTGCTTTTGGTAAAATACTATGGTTTTGAACGATATGAAGTAGGATTTGCTTGCAACAGGGTTGCTATCTTGAAGGAAGAGTGGACCTTCTGAAACATAAATGCAGCTGCTACTTTAGTACAATAATAGTTTGGGGAGATAAATGTTTCCCAGTTAAGCAAACTGAAATTTCAATCCTATAGCATTTTGACCACTACTGGAAATGTTGATTGGTCTCAGCATAGCAGTTCCTCGACCAAGTCAGGTACAGGCCTAGTGCACAATCTTATTACAACTGAATTTTTTGTGAGTATTGAACAATATGAGGGAAAGTAGATGTCTTTATATGTATCTGGAAAAATTAGAGTATCCTAAATCAATACTAGATCCAACAGAGTCATTAAAACAAGTTCAACATAAATCAGCAAGTGGTCTTAGAGCTGAGTATGTGAACACACAACAGGAGGTGTAGGTTTAAAGGTGTGGCTTTATCCTTTGCGATAGTTCTTCCTCTTCTGGGAAACAAAGGATGGAGCTAGAATGAACAAGGTCAGTAATTCATTTGACTGACTTTGCATTTTTGCACAAAATTTGTTCCTGATCTCAAAGTTGCTAATGGCACTTCAAATCCTGTACAAATACCAATTTAAACACTATGCAAAATGCTGCTCGGGCAGGGCAAAAACACATACCCCGTTTTAAAGTGCTTAAATTTTTTCTAGCAGAAAAACTGGAAATTTGGGGGAGCACTGACACTCTAATGAATATTTTATTTTCTGGAATTAATGCAATGTTTTTAAAGATACTGTTTTACTCTCTCAAAGTATATAGTGTGAAGATTGCTTTACATACAGTATTTACTCAAATGCAAGACTAGGGTTTTTTCCATAGGTATTCCATAAAAAAAGAGAAGATTGTCTTACCTTTGCATACATGTTACAATAATGTCCAGTAATTTTTTATGTATAACATTTTCGAGGGGTTATCATCCTTTCAAGTAATTATGGTAAAAATGGAACATAACAACATTTTGTGATCAGCCTCAACCTCTCTGACAGCCATTTTGAAGTGGTGCCTGCCACCGGTTCTCAAAATTCCCAAAGTTCTCTCAGACTCAACATCTTGGAGGGACTACTGTACACAATTAATATAATATAACATGTATGATAATGTACTACTAAACAGTTCATATCGAGTTGGAAGGGGCCATACAGGCCATCTAGCCCAACCCCTTGCTCAGTGCAGGATCAGCCGAAAGCATCCCTGACAAGTGTTTGTCCAGTCGCTGCTTGAAGACTGCCATTGAGAGGGAGCTCATCACCTCCGTAGGCAGCCAGTTCCCTAATATCCAACCGGTATCTTTCCACCCATAATTTCAACTCATTATTGTGAGTCCTGTCCTCTGCTGCCAACAGGAACAGCTTCTTGCCCTTCTCTGTGACAGTCTTTAAAATACTTAAGAGAGCAAACGTGTCCCCCCAGAGGCAGATCTACTATGAAACGAATGAAGCTTAAGATTCAGGGCCCCTAATCCTGGAGGGGCCCTGAAGCAACATTTTTTTTTAATGAGTGAATTTTTCAACAAAATTCATGGAGTTTTTTTTTAAGTGTTTGCTATTAAAATAAGGTTATTTTAGTGACAGAATCATAAGCTAGTGGGTTGAAGTACTTAATACTGACCTTAGAATATGCTCTAATCCATTTCATATGGCCTCATTGGATGTTGCCCTATTATTGCTGGTTGAGAAGGGGCCCCCATAGCAGTTCAAGCTTCAGCGTCCCAAAAATGTAGGTCCACCACTGTGTCCTCCATCAACCTACTGTCCTTCAGACCGAACATTCTCAAGTCCTTCAGCCTTTTCTTATAGGCCTTAATCTCCAGGCCACTAATTATCCTTATCACTTTCTTTGGAACCATTCCATTCTGTCCTCATCCTCCGGAACTACACAAAATACTTCAGGTACAACCTGATCTATGCATTGAACTTGCAGGTACCATTGGAATTCTGACACGGGGTGTTGGGTACAACCACAAAATGTCTGATGCAGGATGTGGAGCCAACCACAAACTGTCAGGGAGCAAGGTATTATGCGTAACTCTAGTAGTAACTCTTCAGCGTTTTAGGCAAAAGCTCTGCTTAGCAGGATGCTTTTAAAAAAATGAACAAACTGTTTAGAAATATTTTATTGCTTATGCATAACTTACCTTCAGTTACACAGTGAAGATCATTGCGCTGTGGTGACAGCTGCTGCTGCAAACATTTTTTTAAAAATTGCTTAACAAATCAGAAGTCCTGCAGGGCAAAAGTTCCACCTGACCCTGCCCACTTTCTAAACACATTTGGCAGGCAGCAGGAAAAATGTCAGTGGGCACCATGGTATCCATTCACACCACATTGGATGCCCTAGTATAATGTTTTTTGTTTCCAAAAATATTTTATTTGCTGTAATATACAAAAATATACTTACTTTTATTCTCTGTTTCAATTTTTATATTTTCCTGCATTTCAGATGACAAGATATATGTATTAAGGTACTAAGGTGCAGCAGTTTACAGCTTTCCCTCTTTAGTACTGGTTGTTTCTGCAATTTTATTTGTAGAAAATGAGGGCATTTCACAATTTCACAAATAAGCTTCATAGTGCATGTTTGTGTTAACTAAGTTATAAATTCTGCAAAATAAAAATATGTGTTCAAGAAGGAAAATAAATGTAGGTTTGATAAGCATTGCATATACTTCTCTCAGTTTCCATCTTTTCCTAGGAGGGGAAGGAGAAACCCAGTCCCCCCCCCCCCCAAGCTTCAAAATGTTTGGAGCCTATGCCTCTACCAAAGTCTGTATCCAGACATAATAGAAGAGTGTTTGATTGGTGTCTCTTTTTCCTCTGGGTTCAGGCATGGCAATTGAAAGCTGGAGGGAATTAATCTTGGTTCCCATGTTTGGGGAGGATAAAGCCAATCATCCTGGTGACTTATCCTGACTCCCTGTCTTACCTGTGGCTTGGAGGAAGGAAGTTAGAGCAACCTGTTGGTCTATTAGGAGGCAATGCTAATAGAGCCATGCAATTGCCTCTTTTCCTTGGGCAGCTTTCACTTCTTGTTTCATCTACTCTTATAATTTCTTAGATGTTGAGTTTTTTTTTTATTTGAAGCACCATGAATGCATCCACAGAAGAAATATTCATGTGTGGTCCTTAGTTTTATATTTTAGGAGTTCTTGATGTCCATGAGAAGGACCAGAATCCTGATTGCAACACTAACTCAATGTAATACAACCCCATCATTTCAAGTGAAGCATACTGTGTTTAATATGTGTCACAGCCAAACATTTATGATAAATCCATTCCTCCTATGCAAGGTTTGAAAGATACCAACAGAGAGACATTTTGTTTAGAATAGTAAAACCTTGGTTGCTTCCCTCCCTGGAAGGTGGTATACGTCATTTTAGAAGTAGAACATTATGGATACTTCACGAGGTATGCTTCTTGGGAAAAGCTGGCAGAAGAATTGTAAACCTGCCTGTACTTCACAAGTAATATGAAATATAGGGTTGCCAAGTCGAAAAATCTCCTTACCGGGGGACTCCTGGTCCGTGACCGCATGCATGTCACCATAGAGTTTTCCCTCGGATGACCGTGGCCCCGCCCCCAGCGTGCCCGGCATCATAACGTCACTTCCTGGTGACGCGCACGCCGGGGTGGGGTTCCCCCCGTGGCCTGATCTGCCGGCGGCGGGGAATGGGTCTCTGGGGCGGGGGTTTCCCCACCCCCTAGGGGGACTTGGCAAGCCTAATGAAATAACACAACTTTCAACCATGTAATTATGTTTCGTTCATTTTAATAGTGCAGTATGTGAGTACTTGTCTCATGGATTTTGTCTGTAGTAACTCCTGATACCTATGGGTACATTTGGGGGCTGCCTTTTAAAGTTGAGACAAGCTGAAGGGCAACTTTTGTAATTAGGATTCTTGAAACACCCCCCCCCCAAATCTAGTTTTAACTGGGTGAACACAAAATGTACAAAATGTTTGTGCTGCATTTCCTCAGTAACCCCCCCCCCCAAAAAAAAAACCCCCCAAATGTTTTCCTGTATCAATGAATTTGGTCCCAGTGTACATTTGGAACTTGATGTAATTGCCTCACTGAAGCCAGCTATGTCAGGGTCTGGTCAGTGCCTGAATAGGAGTCTTCCTGGGAATCCCATGTGAGCCACCTTGAGTTACGTGAACTTTTATGTCACAAAAACCATAATTAAGAAGAAGAAATCATGGATTGCCAACGCAGCTCCATTTCCTTTTATCAGGGAAGTTGGAGCAATTAATATAAATTCCTGTGTGGCAGTATGTCGCTAATGCTAAGCAATGCTGTTGTGTTTGTGAGGGTGGAGGAAAAAATATTTTCCGTACTGGTAGAAAATGTGATGATAGGGTTCTAATTATTCCAGGATCAAATGGGTTTCCCTTTCCTCAAAATTCCATTTTACCTTTCTAAATGCTGTTGCCATTTTCATAGAGGCAGTTTTTAGTATTCTATGGTGTTGTGTATTTTGGCTTCTTCTTATAGTTGATGGCTCCTCATCTATAAGGTTATAAAATGTACATTGTAATATCATTTCTTGATTTTTATAGTTAAATCATTCTACTATTTTGGGCAAAACATGCTCATGGGATGTTATTTTACTGTAGTTATCAGTATGATAAAATGAGATTCATAAGTATTTGGTAAGCTGATGAGTTGTAGTTGAACTGAAGCAATTTGTTTACCTAATGAACACTGGCCCAAAGAGTCATTAAGTGTCTGAAAACATGTCCTCTTGACATCATCAAAAGTAAATAAGGACATTAGTTGATGGAAAAGTAAACTGAGAAGAGAGCAAAGGGAATGGGAGGTAGCTTCTCTAGGATGCCTTAACAGGCAAACATTTGGAAGAAGCGTTTTATAAAATGAAACAGAATTGCGATGGAAAGGGGAATGTCCTTAACATCTTGTCAGTTATAGCATTCTCAGTCTCCTGCTGCCAAACACATGAATGAAAAGATGTCATGGATAAGGAGAATACTGTGAGAAATGTCTGTTTTGGGGGTTACAATTTGGTTTCTAGTTTGATATGTTTAATTATTACATGCCTGGACAGTCGTTGAAAAACATAAGTCTTTGAAAACATGTTTTTCTGTTTGTTGAAGAAGTGACAAATATATTGTGTCCGTGTGAGGTTGGGAAATTAGCAGTTTATGACTGGTAGGTCAGAAAGATGAAATACAGAATTTCTTAAGAGCACAGAGTTTACTTGCTAAGATGTGGAAAAAAGCCTCAAATGCCAGGAAAGAATTGATGCATCATGTTTCCCTAAAAGGCCGTGTAATATAAAACCACAACACAAGAGTAATTATGGGGGGAAAGCATTTAGTACTAAACACCCAATACTTATATGAGAAATATCATGACTAGAGAAAGATGATGCATTAAGTTCTCGCTAAATAAAAGATGTAATAAAGTCTGTCTTAGTAGAAATAATAGTTCAGCATTGTATATGTGTTTGTTTCATTTGTATCCCACTCTTCCATCAAGGAACTCAGGGTGGTGTTCACCACACCTCCATTTTATCCTTGCAGCAAACTTGTACAGTAGGTTAGGCTGAGGGAGACTGACTGGGTAAGATTCCCCACAGAGATTCACAATGTGGTATTTGAACCTGGGCCTCCCAAGCCAATCCAGCACTCTAAACATTGCATCGCCCTGTTAAGGTCTTTTGTTGCATTAACTGGGAGGAGGGTGGCTAGAAACTCCAGTAAGGGTCTTTGACAATTCTTGGCCTGAGGAAGTTGGCAATTGTCAGCAGTCTGGAAGAAAAGCTGGTAGGTAATGGCCTGCTTTTGCCAGTTAAGTCTGATCTTCAGTTAGACTGCAGATGCTTGTGTCAGACAAGCTGGCTGACTTCGACTTTTGCCAAACAAGAAGCTGTTTTAAAGTTGAAGCAAGTTGAGTGCATTGGAGCAGAAAATGCAGCACAGTTTAGCAGAGATGTAGTGGGAAGATCTGTACCTTTTATAAGCAATATATTAGCTGACAAGGAGAATTGTTTTCTTTTCTGCATGCAATCCCACATCCTCCCATCTGCCTGGCAGACCAAAAAAAGCTCCAGTACAGCCCCTCAAACTCTGCTTTTTAAATAAATTCCCAGTCTGGGTCCTAAGGCTTGAAACCCTACTCAGGCCAGCCCAGGCTTGAAATGGGTTTCTGAACATCCTTGGTTGCATTCTGACAGGCACTTCAATCTGCTGCTGCCGCAACTCTAATTGAGCCAGATTATTTTGTGACAGAGAATCCTGATCAGATTCCCCCCTTTTATCATGCCTCAGAACACTTTTGAGTGATCAGAAAGCAGCAGGCATGAAGTCAGCCCATCGGCCATTTTTTTAAAAGTGTGTCCTCTGAGCATGCGCATAAGTACTAATCAGCCTGCAGGGATATGGAGTTCACTGCCGTCCTCTCTCTAACATGTTCAATTTAACCCTTCCCCAAAGCTCAGAAAAAGGCTGTAGAACAAAGGCATCTTTCTTTGAGAGTTTTAAAAAAGAGAACAAAGTTTTGAGCAGCCCCTGTGGGACTGTATATGCACTTATGCACTCTTCGCTAACTAGTAAAACAGAACGGCAGCCAGAAAACAAGAGACCAGTCAGACCTTCCCTGATGGCTTGGGTATGCAAGAGCGATCAGACAACAGGAAATCCGTTTTGGCACCAGCTCAGACCAACAGGACAGGACTTTCTCAGATATCAAAGAAATACACAGCAAGGGGGGGGGGATGGGACTCAGACGACTGGGATATGACAGACAGATGTTGCTGTCTGATTGTGCACTTTAAATCCGTTAGGGAACAGCAATGGCAACAGATCTACTTGCCCGTCTGAACACAGCCCTTATTTACCAAAAATATTGTTAAATGTTTTAATTTTAAAATTGTTGTATTTACATATGTGTAAGCTGCCCTAAGCCCTGCTTGCGGGGAAGGCAAGATAAAAACCCAGTTAGTTAATGAAAAGTGAGCTACCACTTTTACTCACAGAGGCGCAAAGGAATCTGCTCACTGTCTTCATTGCCCACTTCTTCTGCTTCATGCACCCTGGGCCAGCTTGGAACAGGCCTTGCTGTGGAGTAATGATGAGACAAATGGATCTGTAGCTGTTAGTTGGGTAAATATATAACTCTTGGCCAGTGATGTGGGTTTTCCTAAAAAATATGGATCAAAATCTTTTTAATGTCCTAAATAGAGTGTGACCTGATTTAGTATATTTATGTTGATTTATATTCAGTAAACAAAATTTCAAAAGTACCTCATGTTAATTTTATGTCCCAGTATCAACAAATACTAGGAGCTGCGGTGGCTCAAGTGGTTAAGATGCTGAACTGCAGGCTGTGGAAGGTCAGTAGTTCAGCAGTTCGAGACCCGGGTGCCGCAAGACGGAGTGAGCTCCTGTCTCTAGTTCCAGCTCCTGCCAACCTAGCAGTTTGAAAGCAAGAAATTGCAAGTAGACAAATAGGTACCACTTTGGTGGGAAGGTAACAGCGTTCCGTGCGCCTTGGTGTTTAGTCATGCCAGCCACATGACCACGGAAACGTCTTCGGACAGCGCTGGCTCTTTGGCTTTGAAACGGAGATGAGCACCGCAACCCTAGAGTCGGATTCGACTGGCTTTCGAGCAAGGGAACCTTTACCTTTATCAACAAATACTTGAACTGAGGGGGGGGGGAATAAACCAAGTGTGGTTTAAATGTTATGTTCAGACAAAGTCAAACCTTTATCTGGAAACTGTTTTTATTAGAGTAATTAGGAGCCAGCCCCTGCTTGCTCTGCTCACCAAGCCCATAGATCACTGTACCTGCAGAGTTATATTTTTAAGGGCTTTGTCCCTGTGCACTCTTTGGGTCAACACCAAAAGCAGTGGTTGGCCCTTTTTTTCCTTTTGTAATAAGTATTTTCAGTGCATTTTGTTTGACAACAAATTACTATGCTTTTAAAGAAAATTGATGAAATACATGCAACTTTTGAAATTTTAATTAGTTTTATTAAGAATCCAGCAAGTTGTACCCATATACTTTCCCTCAAGCAGCGTTTTTGGGCACTATTCCAAATGTATGGTGATTTGATGTAAGCCTGCAGCTCATCAGCTTTAGTTCCTTGCAGAGTTAGAAGATGTCTTTGTTGGAATCCCCAGCTAATACAGTGGTGACACCTCCAATTGTTATTTCTTATCAGATCCTGTAGTGTGTAGTCTAAAGCTTCTAATGTAGCCTTGTGAGAATTGGTGCACTGATCCAGTGCTATGAGTCTACACTCCTGTAAAATTTTATCTTTTACTATTCCTTTATTATTGCAATTTGTTTGGTCTGCAGTTGACATATTTAATGGTAATTGCAGCTATTCATAAATATGCTTTAGGCTCTTCTTCTTCTTTACAAACCATTCACATAAACCAGCCTTCTCTGTTTGTGTAGTAGTGGCTGAGACTTCACTTCAGTTTCCAGGAAGATTTTGATCTTGGCAGAAATCTCAAGATGCCTGGTACAGTTGCAGTGGTTGCCAGGACAGTCATTGATTAAGGAAGTACACAATCACAGAGAAAGGAGTGGTTTCTTTTTAGGTGAAGCTCAGAGAAGTTCAGTTGTTCCTGCCTTAGGAGGGGTATTCTCTGGTGGTCCAGGAGTGGGGCAGTCCTTGACTCCTTACTCCTGGAAAAGCACCTCCCCCTTCCGTAGGCAGGGCCGGCAAACTTTGATCTCAGAGGGGAGGGGCTTATCCTCTGATCCCCAGTCTTACTGGCCCTGCCTTCTGAGCAGGACATGCTGGCTGTGCTCTGAAGAGCACGAAGATCCCAGAAGACACCAGAAGGTCAGAAGAAGAAGTGGAGACCTAAAGGGCAATGGGAGAAGGTACTTAAATTCCAGCCCTAAAACATATTTGAGAGCTGCAGGCCTTGAATTACAATGGATCTGACACTGGCAGTTCTGGGAGGCCCCCAGGTGGTCGCGGCGCTGAGAGGAACACCTCAGACCCCGCTGGGAAGGCGGTGATAAACTGCTCTCCTCCCCATCCAGCCGTGGTGACGTGCAGCGGTTTTGGGGACAGACGCTCAGTGAAGAGCCTGGGGAGAGCAGAGGCAAGAGAGGCGGCTGAGGGTGGTGCAGAATCTCTGTCGCCATCCCTTTCAACATTGGAATGGAACCCCCTCCTTATTCCAGATCGTGGCGAGGAGGGACGTGTCTCCTGCGCAGTCTACCCGGTCGGCTGAACCACGGTAGGACTGTATCCATTGAGAACTGGCAAGGTGTGGAGGGGGAGAGAGAAAGAGGATTACCCCCCCCCTCCAGTTTTCTTTTCCCCGCCCTTTCCTCTGGATCTGGATGGGAGGTTCTTTAAAAGAACGAATTGCTTCTGGTCCATCCGTCAGGTCTCTAGCAGGGACATTTTACAGTCCTTATTGCTGGGCCTTCGGGAAAGGGAGCAACAATAGACAGCCTACTTCTTCCCCACCGGATTCAGCTGATGTGGGTGGGGTAGGGCTCCATTTTGGGGCTCTGTTAGGAGAGTGATGGTGTCTACTTTCACTTCCAGGTTCCCCTAAAATGGCTAAGAAGGTGGGAACATCTAACTCCGAAGGCACAGAGAGTCTTAACCCTTCACAGACTACCAATATAGTCTCCCAAAATACTGAGCCCTCAGGAGAGGAAGCCCAGTCAAATTTCTGTCCTGGCTTAGAGAGGAAATGACAAAGAATTCACTGGTCTAGGGCAACAGGCAGCTTCTTCATAGGCTACTGTCCTCTCTGCTAAAAGAGACAGGAGTCTCAGTACAGAGGGCAGCCCTCCTCCTAGAAATACAGGCCTCCCAAGCATAGTGCCAGAAAAAGGTGAACTATTAGAGCAGGAGAAAGAAAAGGGTGCCTGTCATTCAATCTAGACTCTTCTTCCTAATCTCTATAACAGAATATGGGCTAAGGTCATGAGGGCACTAGAGTTTACATATACTCCAAAGATACAGGAAGACAAGGAGGATCCTGGGTTCTTTCCTGTATGCTCTGACAAAGCCATTCCCAAGTGTGCCACTTCCTGTGGCATTATATAATATCATTATGGCAGAATGGGAACACCCAGCCAATCCAAAGTCTGGGAAACCCAGTGCTTAATAAACTCTGCTCTCTTATTCCAGGAGCCACAAAAAAGTTCAAACTTCCTATGGCGGATGATTCAATTAACTTAACAGTGTCTACTTCTCTATTTCCCGTGGATGCTGATGGACTCCCAAAAAAAGACAAGGGAGTTGCAAAGGCACTGCGTAGTTGTTGTTTTTTTCTTCTGAGGTGCCTGCCATCTTCCTTAGAGTATCAGCTATGGGATCCCTGTTTGTTCAAGTGGCCTACTTGTAGGCCTCAGAGCTAACTTCTGTAGACAGTGACATATCAAAGAGCCTTAAGGATGAGCTAAAACATAGCTCTAGCCACAGCATTTGCGGCAGAAGCCTCTTTGGATGCCATACAACTCACAGCGAGGGCTATGGCATGTCATGCAACGGCCAGGAGAAATACGTGGCTGGGGCACTGGAATGCAGATACAGCAACAAGACCAAGGTGGCAGTGGTATCCCTCAAGGGAGTTAACCTTTTCAGAGCAGGCCTGGAACGTTACTTGGTGAAAGACAAAGGCAAGTCATGGGTGCTACCATCAAAGAAGAAGAATATGAATTCTAGAAGGAGACCACGATCCTTTTGAGACCTCAGTCATGATGATAAACAACAAATGGAAGATATAGGCGCAAGAGGATAGCTTTCTCTGGGCAGTGGCACCAGGCTGTGTCGGACAAGTGGTTCCTGGAGATGCTGGCCCATGGCTATGCACTAGAGTTCAAAAGAGTTCCAAGCAACGTTTCTTGGAGATCTCAAGGGAAAGATCAC
>NW_015161982.1:319057-319967 GCF_001447785.1 Gekko japonicus | reverse complement strand
GCAGTCATGTTCTGATTCAAATGGATAACATGATGATGAAAGTCTATATTAACAGATAGGAAGACATGCATTCCCATCGGCTACACTGGGAAACAATGCAAGTGATGCAATGGGTAGAGGAGCCACATATTAAAGGCCACATATATGGCAGGAAGAGAAACGTGTTAATAGAGGACGCCTTCCAACAGATCAGCGAAAGATTTGGAAGGCAGAGGTGGATCTTTTCACGTAGAGACAGACCATCAAGTTAAAAAAAAAGGTTTACATCCAAATCTCACATGAAAGGGGCACTAGGAATGGACGCCCTGTTCCTAGCATGGCCAAGAACTCTACTCTATGCCTTGTCACTCCTGACTCTAATTCCCAGAGTGGTACAGCAGGCGATAGATTAAAGAGCAGATGTGATTCTGATGGCGCCCTTTTGCCCACGGAGGGCTTGATTCCAGGACCTCATGAGCCTATCCAGACAGGATCTATGGTGGCTGCCTCTCAGACGGGACCTTCTATTTCAGGAGATGACCGTTCATCTGCAACTGGACATGCTACAACCCACAAGACAGAGGTGGTTTTCCACGCTCTTGGCGTCCAGAAAATCTTCTATGACCAAGATATGACAGATCTTGACAAACATCTTCTAACTGGTGTGGAGAGCAGGGGTGGACCCGATGCGGGCGCAGGTTGGGGATGGCTTTTCTCCAACAGGGTCCGAGTAAAGGGTTGAGTACTAGTTCTCTAAGGTGACAGGTAATGGCCCTTTCCGCGGTTGGAGGGGCTAGGAAAGGTAGGTTTTTCCCCATCACCCATGCATATGGCGGTTTTTGAGGGGGGCCTCCCTCCTCAATCCACCACAGGTACACAGGTTCTCCGCATGGAATTTAAATGCAGTGCTATGAGCACTATGCAAGGAGCC
>NW_015161982.1:275264-318753 GCF_001447785.1 Gekko japonicus | reverse complement strand
AGGCACAGGAAGTTGTGTGACCCACCCAGGGGGAGCACTGCTTTTTTATGTCCCAGGAGTAAGGAGTCAATGACTGCCCCACTCCTGGACCACCGGAGAATGGAAGATTTGTATTCACTTACCGTGAAGCTTCCTTCTCGGTGGTCCAGAGTGGGGAAGTCCTACCCATCCTCTCTTGATGGACATGACTTCAGGTCCTTTAGGTTTTGCAGTGGTTCAATTGTTTATGAATATGGTCTAACTGATTACGTGATGTGATGGACTGTTGCTGTTTGTTTGCTCTAATGGTTAAAATACAGGTTTGTATTTGGTTAAGCCCATGGCTGTGATGGTATTCCCCAGTTGTCTGAGGGGGAAGGAGTTATTTTTTAAGTGTATTTACAGCAGTTCGGAGGTGGCTTTCGGTATGACTGGGGATCAGAGGATAAGCCCCTCCCCTCTGGGATCAAAGTTTGCCGGCCCTGCCTATGGAAGGGGGAGGTGCTTTCCCAGGAGTAAGGAGTCAAGGACTGCCCCACTCTGGACCACCGAGAAGGAAGCTTCACGGTAAGTGAATACAAATCTTCCATTCCTTCCTATGTTACCTCCACCTCCTGGTTTCTGTGAAGTAAACCAACCATCACTTTTATTACAAGTACTAAAGTGGTATTCTGGAGATAATATAGGCCAAGATGTTCCAGTTCCTTTAATCTTTGTGATTGCATATTCCACAATCATACTGTAGCTGATGGCTCATTTCAAAACTCTAGCTTTATTTTCTGATGAGTTATGCCCAGTGATACGGGTTTTCTAGGAAAATCTGAACTGGAATATTTTCTGGAAAGTATTCCATAAAATATTTCTGTTCAAAATTTAAGCAAAAGAAGGCAAATGCACCATGTACAAGGCTGGGCTATATGCAAGGACTGGAGTTCGTCCATGCTTTATATTACACATTTAGCCTATCTAACATGATGGAGTTACAGCAAAGCAGCCCTGACAATTGCAGATAAATAGGCTGCATTTACATATGTGCAGGCAAAAAACAAATCTACAGAAAAAAAGGACACTGGAAGACTTTCTGGAACATTTTCTTTCTTTTTAAATACAATATATTTTATTGATATATGAAGTATAGCTGACAGAAAAGTGTACAAACATAATTTGGTAAAGCAAAACAGTAACAATTAGTGTTCATATGCATAACAGTGAACAAATACAAACTGTAACTGGTGATTCATGTAAGTTACAAATATAGAATTTTAAGTAACAAAAGAACCGACTTAGTGTTTTAGATCTTAAACAAATGATCCTCAGTAGGTATAGGTAAGCAGTCTTATGTAATGTTGTAAAACTTTGGTACAAATACATTGGTTACCAGAGGTGTAAGGCATCTATTTCCTTAGGGGTGTCTTCAAATTGTTGTAAATATTCTAATATAGGAAACCAGATAAGAACAAAGGAGGTGGAAGTTGGGATCTTGTCAAGTCGCGTAAGGTTATCCGAGAGTTTTGCCATAATGTATAAATCCCACAATTTCTTATGCCATTGTGAAATTGAAGGCGTCATTGTTGTTTTCCAGTGAGTTGCAATGACTGTCGTAGCTGCAAATAGCAGTATGGAAACCCCCTCCACCACTGAAGGAGCAGAGTCCTGAGCTACCCATCTGTTCAAAAAAGATTTTCTGGAGTGGGTGTGATGGCTATATTGTCTATGGATCTGATTTTTCTTATAATTTCTTCCCAGAATGGGAATATTTTAGGGCAGGTTACCCAACAGTGAAGATAGGTGCCGATGTTGTTGCAATTTTTCCAACATTTTGGATTGTATTTTCATGTCATCCGTGCCAGTTTATTGGGGGTGAGGTACCAATGTGCCATTATTTGAAAAGTCTGCAATTTCATAGAAGAGATTTTGGTCTTGAAAGGTGGTGAATTCCAGATTTTGTGCCACTGTTCTTGTGTTAGCTGGACGTTGCAATCCCTATTCCAGTGATTTTGGTAGGATGTAGGAGTTTTATATTCTAATGTAGCTAAGAGTTTCTATGTTTTAGAGATTAATCCCTTGATAGATGTTTTGGCCATTCTGATGATATTTTCCAACGGCGTGTGTGGTTGTTTTGATACTAGTTCAAGTCTGAGTTGTTGAAATATGTTTGAAATTTGAAAATATTGGAACCACGGAATTTTGTGCTTTAATATAGTTTCTAAGTTTATTTTCAGCATCAGAGAGTGTCTGTCAATTAGGTCACGTAGGATAGTGATGCCCACAGTTTTCCACGTGTCATAGGCAGGGTTTAACAAACCCGGGAGAAACCAGGATTGGTTCAAAAACGTTTGGTACCTGGATATAGGGGGCATGAATTTAGATCTGAATCGATCCCAAATGTTCAAAGCCACAGAAATTATCTGGTTGTTACACAATTTTTTTGGCCTTTCCTGTTTTGTTTGCCAGATGCTTTCTTGTATAGTATACGGATTGGTATAATGTTCTGCCAGAAGTACTGAGTCTGAATTTGGGTCTGCATTTCTTAGTTTCACTATTTGGGACAGCCCTATCGCATTGTAGTATTGTTGTAAGTTGGGAAAGTATGCCTCCCTTGTCAGATGTTTTATACAATGTATGTTTTTTAATTCTATGGTGTTTTATATGCCCCCCCAAAATTAATGAGCATCATTTGCCATTTATTTAGTTGGGTTGCTGATATCTGGATGGGTACTGTTCTGAAGATGAAAAGGAATCTAGGTAGTATGAAGGACTTGATTATATTCAGCCTGTCCGTCCAGGCTAAATTTAATTTGTGCCATTTTTCCAAATCTTTTTGAATGTCTTTCTCCATTAATAGGTGGTTTATCTTAAAAAGATTTGCATGATGGTTAGGTATATTGATGCCTAGATAGTGCAGACTTTTCCCCGCCCATGAGTATGAGAAGGATTCTTTGATAGCATTGATTTGACTTGTGTCAAGTCCGAGTGGTAAGATCTGTGATTTAGTAGAGTTAAGTTTCAGGCCAGACACATGACTAAATTGCTTCAGATTCGCTGATGCTGCATGAAGAGATTGGTAAGGGTTAGATAGGTAGAGCAGCATGTCATCTGCAAATATTGATACTTTAAATTCTTTTTTATTTAATGGTATTCCTGTGATTTTGTTATTCTCAATAGATTTGCTAATGGTTCTATGCAAATTGCAAAGAGGAGGGGAGACATCGGACAGCCTTGTCTTGTGCCTCTTTTTAAAGTAAATGAATCAGATATTTGTCTATTAATTTTTAGGTGTGCTGTTGGCTTGGTGTATATTGCTTTAATTGCATTTAGAAATTTTTCTCCAAAACCCATTTTTTAAAATAGTGTTTGCAAGTATACTACTTCCACCGAATCAAAGGCCTTTTCCAAGTCTAGGGATAAAAAGGCCACAGGTATTTTTTTTGTTACACAGTGTTTTAGGATTGTGAGAGTTTTGTGAGTGTTTTCTGTGATATCTCGGTTAGGCATGAACCCTACTTGGTCTTGGCTAATATATGCAGTTATAAACGACTTAAGTCTGGAAGCTAAGATCGTCGTAAAGATTTATAATCTGTATTTAACAGAGAGATGGGGCGGTAAGATGATGGTTGAGTAGGATCTTTACCTGTTTTAGGAATCACTATAATGGATGCCTCGTTCCACAATGGTGGTAGATGGCCTGTGTTCAGAATATAGTTGCAAGCATTAGCTAATGGGGTGGCCTGGAACATTTTCTGACCCTTATCACTTGGTTATGCCTGCCACAAGCAGCCATCACTGCCACTACAAGTAGCATGGGGCGTTCTGCTTTGGAGATAATCTGAGCCAGGATAATCTTATTCTTTTAATATGGGCACTGCAACTCCCATGATCATCCTAAAGCTGATGACCAATTCTGGAAGTCCCAGCATTATTTTCTGATGTTATGCCTTTCACAGACAGAGAGACGCAAATATCCTTTAGTTATTACAAGATACCTATAACATTTAAAGTTAATATAGCATACACTTATCTAACTTTGTATAATTTAAGAAATAAAACCCAAAGGCGATGAAAACTGTTGGCACAGTAGATTTAGCACACCCAGGAAACTCTGCATGAAATGCTGTGAGCATGATTGTTCGCTCATCTGTTTTAACAGAATTTCCATGGAAGAATTCACTGGGTCACTTCAGTTTTACTGACACTTTGTAGCATCACTTGCATTACTCGTTACTTCCACAGTCAAATAGATGATTACAATATCCTTTCACCATGTGAGAAGAGACATATAAATACATGTTTTAGCTTTGACTATGTAGGTTCAATCAAAACTCATTATGCAAATTTGGAGCTTGATTTTTGATTAAGATTATTATTATTATATATTTGTGGTTTCATTCCCTCCAGCCTTACAAATAAATAAAGCGTGTACTCACACAGTTCCCACAGATAATCTTTTGAAAAACATTATTTACAACTTTTGAAACTGCCAAGCTTGCTTAATATTTTATTGGCAATGGCGTCTATTCATTGTTGTTAGTTTCTTGAGAAATGGAAAAATTTTAATGGAAAAATAAAGCACTGTAAGATCTTCCACCTCAGAACTTTGCTCTTGGGAGCGGTTTCCAGACCTGCATATGCTCTTACCATGGGGTAGCTTGGCTATATGGGGGGGTGGGGGGAACCCTTGTGGGCAAGTTGCTGCAAACTGAGTTTTTTCATAGTGAGAAAGTAGTTTGCATCAGTTGGAGTAAGATGGACTACGATACTGGCCAATTAACAACTTGAAATGTTGTTTGTATGAACACTCGAAATCTGTGAAACAGTATGAAAACTAGTCATTGTGTAGAGTTGTCTCTTCATGTTTTTCAAGGAAACACATATTTCTATTCTGATATTGTTTCAATATCTTTGCAAGAAATCTCAAATAATTTTATAAGAACGTGCTTTTCACTTCGGAAAAAGCTTTGAGCTCACTAAGAGAGACTTTTTGCAGTGTTCATTGAAAAAAATTGATAAATATTTTGGTATTTGGCAACCTTGTGCTTGGAAATATCTGTTGAACTCCCTGAGGAAGACACTGAAACAGGAGAATATCTGAACCTTTGTTGGAGGAAGACTGAGCACTTCTTCAAAATAGAGTCCTCCCTCTTAAAACTTTTGTATAATTAAGGAGGACTGATATTAATAAAGGGGTTGTGCAATATCTTTTGTGATATATTAAGAGATGATACTTAGATGTTTTGATATATGGTTTTTTCTATGTATTAAAGCTTATGTGATAAATAATATATGGTGAATAAATTGTAAAACTATAAAACAAAAATATATTAAAATTATTTGAGATATTTTATAATCGTCTGTAGCACGGTATTTGCTGATTTTTTGACCTATCATTACAGCAGTATATCGATATTTTAATACCATTTCTTTTAGTTTTATATATATATGTGTGTGTGCATGTGCAAAAATAAAAGGGGGTGTTGTGATGCCCCCAGTGAAGACACCACCCTCCCATGAAAATCCTGATAATTTAAGGCATGTGTGAAAGAAAATAAATTGACGCCACAATTGTGAAAATGTAGGGGGGCAGACATGTGGGAGAACCACACCCAAACGGATTTCTGTGTTCACTGATTGACTTCAAGAGAGTAAAGAATAAGTTGAGCATGTGAAAAAGCCCTTGATAATAGAATAATTTAAAGATGGCTTTTGCTTTTTAAGTTTGCTTCTGAAACTATTAACCTAGTTGTCTTAGACTGAAATCCATACATAACAAACTTAGAAGCCAGTCCATTGCAATCTTTGGGTTTTCTTTGTGATAAATATGTTTAGGATTGGAATGCAAGGCTGACAATTCTATAGTCTTTTCTACTTGGATTGTGGATGTGGCAGTGCTCAGCTAAACTTCATATCAGTGTGACTTAACTGGACCTTCCTCAGTACTGATGGACCTTGTTTATTTTTGAAACCATTTGGCTTATGTGTAGTGCTGTAATAAGAACTATAAACTTTAAAATGAAATACTAAAGATAGTCTTTCATTAAACCATGTATACTATTGTATCGTGATCTTTGGTATCCTTAAAAAGTTACTCTGTTTTTCAGTATATATAAAGAGCTGTTTTTTAATTAGGCACTTAATTTATACTTGTGTTGTCCTGAAAGTGGAATGCAGGGATGTGCCTGTGGATCCTGTTGCACCAATTGGAATGGTAAATAAGACAGATTTACACTTTTCCCGTTTTAGTATTTTTGCCACAGGTGTGACATTTGGGTAGTAAGCTGCCCTGGTGAGTTCTGAAAATTTAGATTTATTTCAGAATTTAAAATTATTGATATGCCACTTTGCCATATTGCTCAGAGTAGTTTTCAGCAAACAGTGCATAAGGACTCTATGGCATTGGACCATGCTGAGGCCCCTCCCCTCCCCAAACCCGCCCTCTCCCAGATCCACCCCCAAAGTCTCCAGGTATTTTCCAACCCAGACCTGGCAGCCCTATTTCCAAATATAAGGGAGATTCTGAAGCAGTGCTGCAGGACCTGATTTAGATAGCAACAGATGTTGCAGTTGTAACTATTGCCATTCAACAGAAGCTGACAGGTCTTATCTAAAACTCAGCTGAGAAAATAACATAAACTCATCTTCATTGTTAATTGGTCCAAAGTAAAAATCACCTTGCCCACAGTGTTAATTTACTATGTGAAAATGTGTCAGATTAATACTGTCATGACATATGCCATACATTCTGTAACTGCTGAAGGAATGGGATCCACTCTAACGTAAGTACTGGTGGTGGAAAGTGCCGTCAAGTCACAGTTGACACGTAGAACCTTAGATATTCCATTTTTAAGAAGGGGCCTGTAAATTGACCCAAGATTAACAGGAGCAATCCCAGTAATTGGTACAAGTTAACAGATATGTCTGATGATATAACCTAAGATCAGAAAAACCAAACCCTCCATTAAATGGGAGTTGCATCCTCTTTAAAGAAATCTGAGTCAGTAACCCCCCCACATAAATTTCTAAAATAAGGTATTGATTTTATTAATATAATCTACAGGGTATATGGAAAAGAATTGAATGCAAAACATATATAATCTTCGAGTGCCGCATGACGGAGTGAGCTCTCGTCTCTGGTCCCAGCTCCTGCTAACCTAGCAGTTCGAAAGCAAGAAATTGCAAGTAGATAAATAGGTACCGCTTTGGTGGGAAGGTAACAGTGTTCCGTGCACCTTGACATTTAGTCATGCCGGCCACATGACCACGGAAATGTCTTCGGACAGTGCTGGCTCTTCGGCTAGGAAATGGAGATGAGCACCGCAACCCTAGAGTAGAGATGTAAAATTTCAGGAAATTTTGAAGCTCAACCCCCCCCCCCCGGTTTTTTTCCAGTTTTTTTTGGGGGGAAATGGATTTTTTTGGAAAAATTGAAAAAAATGCTACATTAGCATTTATTTTGTCTTTTCTAGATTGAAAGTCATTCTGTTACTTTAGGAACATAAAATATGACTATGGACATTTTTACTTGGTATGAAATTATCACAACTAGCATATTAAAAACATAGTGTATCCAAACAATTATTACAAACAGAATATCCACCCACATGCAAAAACAAAATTGAACCCTTTTTATTTTCCAGGTAATGGCTGGAGATCACTCAGAATTACAATTGCTCTCCAGGAGGGAGGGGGAGGAGATGGAAAGCTGAAGTTAGAGAGGCAGATAAAAGTAGGTTGATGGTTGACTGGGAAGGAGATAGGGTTGCCATCTCCAGGTTGGGAAATTTCTGGAGATTTGAGGGGTGGAGCCTGGAGAGGGTGGGGTTTGAGGAGGGGTGGGTCCTCAGTACAATGCCATAGAGTCCACCCTCCAAACCAACCATTTTCTTCTGGGGGACCACTGTTACCATTCTCCAGGGGAGGGCCGGAGATCACTCAAAATTAAACTGCTCTTCCGGTAGTAGAGATCAGTTCCTCTGGAGAAAAGGGTGGACTCTGTGTCATTATACCCTGCTGAGGTTGCCACAGCAAATTGACACTGAGTACCCAAGGCCGGGGCACTTTCCCAGAGCCTCTTTCTAGAGTTTGTTGTATTTATTTCCACAACGGGCCTTATTCCTAGGATAAAATAATACTCAGGCCTTCAGTCTGTTATCCTTGAGAGTTCCTGGGGGACTGGTGAGGTACCACCGGACTTGGGATTAGAACATTTCCCTTTCTTCAAAAAGGAGAATCTAGGAAGCCTTATCAGTAAACCTCTTGAAACAGTGCAGAGACTAAAGAATAATCTTATTTTTCTCCTCTATTGGATTACTTGTTTAGTCGATCATGGGAATAGGATGAGGTAATATTTTTACTTCTGCAGAGCATTTGTCAAACTGATTAACTGTGGGCTAACGATAATACAGGTGGATTCATACCTGTTTGGAGAAACGTAAGAATACTTATCAGTGTGGAGGAGGGTTTTGTGTGGGTGCTTCAGGGCTTTCTCCTGGACCTAGTAATCATCAACATTTTTTGTTGAGAAGTTGTATGAAAAAGGGGAAGGAATTGTTATCAAATTGTCTGCTGAGGCAGAACTGGGAGAGATCAAGAACGGAGCTCCTGCCTGCCCGGCAACGCCGATGGTGGGCAGGGGCTGTTTTGCCGCCCTGAAGAATTGGGACGGCAATGGAGCATCCATCCTGACACGTGGGGTGGAGCTGGCCATTTCAAAGGACCAGGCTCCGCTCCCGCTCATGGCAGTTGCTCCTGAAATAAAAGTCCAAATGATCTTTTAAAGGTTGGAATGAATGAAGTTTAACAGACACATACAAGATTCTGCGGGTTGGAATGAATGAAGTTTAACAGACACAAGATTCTGCATTTAGGCAAAAATAATCTAATGCCACAGGTAAAGGATGGGTTTAGCTGTAGTGTGCAGGCTTCCCAAGTACTTACCGTGATTCAGCGGGGGACACAGATGTCCTCGCAGGATCATTCCTGCGGGGACAACAAATGCGCCGCACCATGCAGTCGCCAGGAAGTGACGCCGCACGATTCTCTGGCAATGGGGCTGGTACCATCGAGTTTTCAGTCCCATTGCCAGAGCATCACCCAGCGTCACTTCCTGGCGACGGCATGGTGTGTTACAAGGAGGAATGGTCCGGCTGGGGAGCATATTTCCCCCGCCAGATCACAGTAAGTACTTGGAAACCCTAGTAGTGTGTGTGAAATGGATCTTGGAATTGTAGTCAGTTAAAAGCTGAACATGAATCAGTAGTGTGATTAGGATGCAAAAATTAATAGATGTACTGTATCCAAGTAGTTGCAGTTCTTCTTTATTCCACACTTTTCAGACCTCATCTAGAATACTGTGTCTAGTTTTGCATGCTGTGCTTTAAAAATAATATGAATCAGCTGAAATGGCTTCAGATAAGGGCAATGGATATAGTCAGGGGCCTGGAACACAAGGAAAGGTGGGGAAAGGAAAAGTTGATGCAACTTCTGAATGTGTAACCTGGAGAAGATGACTGAGCACTCTTCAAATACCTGTGGGAAATTCATGTGGACAAAATACTTGTTCTCTGCTGCTACTGCTGGCTTTAAGTTAAAGGCAAATAAACTTCAGTTGAGCATCAGGGGAAACCTCCAAAAAGTAAGAACTGTTTGTTAATGGAGCCAGTTACTTGGTAAAGGTGGAGGATGGTGCTTCCTCATTAGAGATCTACAAGTAGAGGCTGTACTGTGAGGTTGAATCTGTGAGGATTGCACTTTCTTTGGACTTCTGCATTGAATTGAGGGTAGGACTAAATGACCTCTTTCAGTTCTCTATGAATTAGTCTTCATCTTGCTGCATCTCCTTTGTATTTTAAAAGAAGCACTGTATATTTTGATGGTGTATAAATTTCAAGAGTTTTGAATAAAATCATTAAAAAGGAGATAGTAATGCATTACAAGAATTTGAGGAATTTAGCTACAGTTTGTAAGGTAGTGATTAGAAAAGTGTGTCTGTATCAACTCCATACTGATGCTTGTGTCCACTTCCCAAGCTATAGGGAACTTAAAAAAAAAAACAATTGGGAGTTTCTCTCGAAAAAATCAGTTACGTCTTACATTTATGTTTTTTTGCCAGAGTCCAATGGCTGTTTGGACAAAGTTGTATTATTATCAGTTACGTCTTACATTTATGTTTTTTTGCAAGAGAGGATCCAATTTATATTACAGATCAGTTATTTAGATGTTTTAAGTATAACATTTTAGTATTTGATAATATGCTTTATGCTGCACTCACAACTCACATATTAATAGAATTAAAATGGTGTGATATGAGAAAACACTAAGCATTGTGCAAAAGAAGAAATGTATTGTTTTTGACCTGGGTACTTGCTTTTTCTGGCTGTCTTTCAAGAGGGCATATGAGCACAAAGGAATGGCATGTATTTATACATTTGTAAATTCTCACTCACTCTCTGCTTGAGAAACATTCACACTGACCTTTTATGGTCAGTAATGGAGTGTTGCTCTCTGTATTTATGGAAGATCCAGATGTAATTGGATCAAATATGCTGCTCATATAATGAACAGTCTTCATGAATTTTAGCTAAAATTTGCAAAAGGCTAGTATAAATTTGAAATTGCAATTCCAGTGTGACTCCTTTTCTGATAAATAGATTCAGCTACATTAATAACAATTAGTTTCTAAAAATAGATTTCTGGTGCCTTGCTGCTGCTGCTTCTATCTTGAATCATTCTGTTTCCCAGAATAACATCTATACAGAACTTGAGCACAGTTTCTTCTGTGCATAAATTACATGGTTTCTTTCAGACATTCAAGTATACCAGAATGTGTAGCATGCATACTGTTGCAAGCCTCTTGGCCTTTTTCATACAGAATATTACCAGTTTTAAGTGCATCCTTACAGCAATTTAGTACTCTTCTACTTTAATAATTCTATTTTCTGCATTGTTTAACATAACATGTCCAATATTCTGTGTTTTGTTTCAGAATTCTGTAATCCTAATCCTATTACATTGTTTATTAGATGTCTCATCCTACTGATTGAGTTGATTTACACTGTGTAATCCACCTTGAGTCTTAGTGAGAAAGGCAGAAAATAAGTATAGTGAATAAAAATAAAGAAAATATTTGGGTCTAATTTAGAGTATTAAGGCTACTCTTGGCATGACAGAGGCGATTAACAGTTGTGTGCTAACCTGTATATATGAATGTGTTTTGATGTTGTCTGAAAGCAAGCATGGAACCAGTCAGTCAGTGAAGGTGGTCTGGGATAGGCAGTCAGCTTGTACCTGAGTTGAGTGATGTGTTGCTCATATTAAGGCACCAGGCCAGAATTAGCAGTTTAATGAGAATACAAGGAAACTAACTGGCTCCTTGAGCTGTAAATAAGTTTCCAGAGAGAAGGAGTGTTAGTATGCTTTTAGCTGCATTTTAGCATTTATTCTTCCTCCACGCCAGGAAGAAGCAACTTTCCACAGCTCTCGGCTTCGACAGCTTTGCAGATCTTCTGGAAACTGCTGGGCTAGTCAGCAACCACGACAGTCACACAGGCAAGTCCACAATGTAGTGCTGGGTGCAGGACTGAGTTCTTAGTGCTGGGTTCAACACTCTGGGCCCATAACCCTGTCGCGCAGTGCATGTGGTAGTATGAACCAGCACCTCAGTCACGTTTGCACTCTCAACAGTCTTTCACTCACCAGAGGCTTCCAATAGTAAACCACACTCACTCAGTCCAGTGGTAACTATATACAGGAATTTATTTATAGTATTTACAGCTCTCCAACAAAGTGCTTCGCCAGACTCCATCCACCATCAAACGGAAAAATACAATGGTACATTGCTACATATATACACATGACCAGCCAATCAGAACAGTGCTGACTCATTCTGACTGTGCCTCAGCTCTGCCCAGTCCAAATGGGCTGAATCTAGATTTTTATAGCTGTCAGCTGTCAAGTAGATCTTGTAGATCTAGGTGCTGAAACTTATACACCAACACCCTTTAAATGGTAAGAGGATGGTGCTGAGCTGTTCAATACCATCTTGTTATAATTTGTAATGGCTGGGCTGAAGTGTAGTGGAGGGCATACGAAGATTTCTCTTCTTGGGAAGTTACGATGGAATCACCTGGTATCCCTTTTGTTACACTTACCATGGAAGACAAACATCTTACCAAAAAAAACAGGAGTTAAGTGGCATCCAAATGATTAACAACATTTAATCCAGCATAAATTTTTGTGAGTCACAGTTAACATCATCAGATGCATTTCAGTATAAAGCCATGAGGCTGGTGTATACACACAACATAATCTTGGGGGTGCCAATGTTACTAAGAAGTCAGTTTAAAGGCAGGCTAAGGCAGAACTAGCTGAAGTCTAATCTAGACAAGGAAAAAATAATGCTGGTTTGGAAGGCTATTACTCTAGAAGGATTGAATCCACTTGTCCTAGATGGAGTGATGGTGGCTTTTAAAGAGCAGATTAAGAGCCTGGAGGTACTCATGGACCTGCCTTGCTCTTTGAAAAGAAGATTGGCATGGTGGCCAGGAGTACCTTCTGTCAACTACATCTGGTTCACCAACTCTCTCACTACCTAGAATTAGCTGATCTGGCCATGCTGATGCATGCTTCTGTAACATCACAGTTGGATTATTACAACAGCATCTGTGTGGGGGTGCCCTTGAAGACAACTGGTCCAGAATGTGGCTGCCTGACTATTGTCAGGGGCTAGCTATAGGGAACATACTTTGCCCAATTTGAAACAGCTAAGTTTGCTGTCAGTCTTTTTGAGTTCAATTCAGGGTATTGGTTAAAACTTTTAAAGCCCTTTATGACCTGGGATCCATGTATCAAAAAGACCATCTCCTTCCATATGGCCCTGCACACCAACTACAGTCTTCAGGTAGCTATCTGTTTGGCTATCTCACCATTCAGGGAGGTCTGTCTTGTACTGACCAGAGCCCAGGATTTTTCAGGTACATTTTTCCATCATTGTTCCTGCTCTGTGCAGTGGCCTCCCTGAGGAGGTGAGTGGAGCCCTCTCCTTGGAGATCTTCAGAAGGTGCTGCAAGATTTGCTTGCTTGCTTGCTTGCCTGGGCTTGCAAGGGGGTTTCAATGGTAGGCAACATTTTGGGGGGAGGGAGGGGAAAGTTTTTGGATTTGTAATTTTATTTTTATTTTTACTGGTAATATTTTTAAACTATTATTGTAAGCTGCCTTGAACCATGAGGAAAGTAAGGGTAAAATGTGTTAATAAATAAATATACTCATATCCAATTTCCCTGTCACAAGATTCCACTGAACCCCCTTCACTATCGCTAGAATCTGAGCTCGGTGGAAGCCTAGCCACCCTGCCATCCTTCACCCCATGGAGCAGCTGGAGTCTGAGCCTCCTTAGCAGGGGAGAGGGGTTACACCACCACACCCTGCCACTGCGCTCCTCTTGGGTCGCTAGCCATCTCTCTCTGGGTGTGGCTCCGCAGACCTCAGGGCGGTCCTCCTTGACCTGTCTATGCTGCCTCCTTTTATACCCTTCCCTACTCCCGATCGCTGCCCCTTGGTCCACCCCCGCACTTAACTGGAGACGCTCAGCATCCTGGTGGGGGCGGGATTTCTGCTCTGGACCTGGGAGCTCTCTTCTCTGCGGTGCACAGGCTGGGCTCATTGCTGGGACTGGGCTGCTGGGCCCGGGGGCACGGGTGGGCCCTTGCACCAGGCTGCAAGCCCGGTGCTGTCGTCTCCACCCTTGAATGGGGCCGTTCTTTCTCCACATCATGGCTGGTGGCCTCGGAGCAGTGTGGACTGCTGGGGCTCAGCATCTCCCCACTCACTGTGCTGTTGTCCTGCCTCCACATCACCTCCGGCCTGTGCTCCCTGGGCTTCCAGGTGGGTGTGAGGTCAGACCTGGGTGGGCTTTTGGGTGGTGGTTTGGAGGTCAGCTGGGTGAGGGGGGTTGCGGGAGTCCTGTCAGTGGGACACCCACTTTGTGTCTTAAGTGCTTTTTTATTTGAGGAGTGTATGAGAGGCTTGTTAAGCAGTTGGCCCAAAGGCAGAGGGGTTCTGTCAATCTAATCAACCTCAAAGGTTTTTGTCAGGATAAACAGATAAAACTTCATGGATCAAATTTAAATGTGCCAGGTACATTTGCACAAAGAACAGGTGCAAGCTGTGATCCAGGTGCATCTCTGTTGGAAGTTGCAGGAAGAATCCATCTCTTCTTTGCTGTTCCAGGCCAATTTTAGCTTTGGTGCAAACTTCGGATCTAGCACATCTTTATCTTGTGGTATATTCTGCAGGAGTGGCAGGGTTATTCTATTCAGACTAGCCCCCGACTGGCCATTGTACCAGTCATTTATTTGTCATAAAACCAGTGTGAGGTATCAAAATGGGGCTGATTCCCATAGGTCTTTGACCTGTGTACTGGTTAGATCCCATTGGTAGGCCTTGTCTCTAAAGTATGTTAGGTGTGGATGCTTGATCCCACCCACTAAGGTCTTGGGATGTGTGTGGTGAAAAAATGTATATGAAGCTCCTCTTCTGTGGTGGCAACCTTTAGCTTTCTTCTCTCATCACTGCGGGCCGGGTCCTGGACAGACAAAGCCTTTTGCATTAGAGCTACTGATTGTACAATTCACCAAGCTCATTGGTAGCTTATCTGTCTCTTGAATATTCCAAGTGACTCCTAATAGAGTGGTCTACAACTGGGCTTCTGAGTTGACCTCGGCTGCCTGTACTGTCTGTCTCTCATCTTGCTGTACTGGGACTCCAGGCAGTCACCGGTTTTGTTGATCCAGCTATGCTTGTGGTCTTCCTGTGCTACTTGCTTCACCTTGGCTCAGTCACACCAGCTCACAGTTTCTCTCAAAGGTGCTATACTCCAACTTCTCATACCAAGGTCCCACTGGCCTCTTTTTTCGAAACGTCCAAATGCAGCACTTAACAAGCCTGATTCTTTTTGGAGGAGAGAGCACTGGAAACTTAAGGTGTTCTTGTAGTGTTTGCTTTATTTACAAATGTACTTGTAGATCACAGATGGAGGCAAATAAGAACTCCTATGAGGCAACAGATCAGTTAACTTCATATCCGATTCCTTGAAGTAGAGAGAGAGTTTGGTGTAGTGGTTAAGTGCGCGGACTCTAATCTGGGAGAACCAGGTTTGATTCCCCACTCCTCCACTTGCACCTGCTGGTTGACCTTGGGCAAGCCATAGTTCTGATAAGAGCTGTTCTTGAAAAAGAGCAGTTTCTGTCAAGAGCTCTCTCAGCCCCACCTACCTCACAGGGTGTCTGTTGTGGGGAGGGGAAGGGAAAGGAGTTTGTAAGCTGCTCTGAGACACCTTTGGGTAGTGAAGGGCGGGGTATACATCCAATCTCCTCTTCTTCATCATCATCCCAAGATGTTCCAGTCAGCTCACAGTACTGTATGTTGTCTTCTCTTTCTATCTTTCAAAATCTGATCTTGCTCTTTCTTCACAAACAGACACAAGTGTGCCCCTCAGTTCTTTTGGGTGGTGGTGGTAGTGGTGGTCTCCTGTTTCAAGTCCTTATGGGTGCTTGGAAAGAGCCATCTCCTAGCATATAAGGCCTACTGAGGAGATATCAAAGAATGGTTCAGAAACATTTGCCTTTCTTCATCAGAGCCTCTATTTTTTTCCTCATGTTCCAGCATATCACTTTATGCTAAATCTATAGGATAGGCTCATTCACAGTAACCTGCTTAAAGCTTGCAATACTATTAAATGGATGTTTATATGATAGCAACATTGCAGTGAAAAGTTAATACTCTTGAATGATAGAGAACAACAATATGCGTAGGCAAATTTTTTTGATTTGATTACCATCTTCTTGTATGATGACTTCAGGCAGTTTTCTTAACAGTTTCGTGACACTGAAGAAGATATTATAACTTGTTCACAAACTGTGCATTTGATATTCTGACAGGAAATACTAGACCAATTACATAATGGGTCCTTAACACGAAACAAAATAATTTATTTTGTGTTAAAGAGTGTGTGTCTAAACTAATTCAAAACTCCTGAAATTCAGGATTCTGAATCCATTGGTTTAGCAGTTCTCCAGTTTGTCTCTTAAGGATCAGACCATTTGCATTCCTGATAATTGCATGCATTTTATTTTAAAAATTTAGTTTAAGATGTAAAATTTTGTGGTTTAGGGGTTATGAAATGAGGTATGCATTAAATATATGAAAAAGAATGCGACACTAGGTTTTTATAGGTTAAGAACAAATAAATACCTTGGCTGAATTTTACAGTTCTGCAGCAGAAATAAATTCCGTTATCAAAGGATATTTTAACAGTTCTCCCACTTTTGTATTCTCTCCCTCCCACATAATTTTTGGACTGTGTGTGGTAGTATATGTTTGCATGTGTGTCTGCTCAGAGTATATTCCAAGAGCACTTGGTCATGGCAGTAAATGTCTATTTCCAGGCAGTTAGGCATGGGCAAATGTCCCCTGCTCCATTTTCCTATTGATTCATGGTTTGGCTGTGCTTGCCTTCTGGTTTAACTTGGACAGTTGCTTATACAAATTTTGAATTGGCACACACCTAGTTTGGAGTTTTCAGTTCATATCTCTTTTCTTTCACTTTCCCCCCTCTCCCATAGACTATTGATGCGCACAAAACAGTACTGTGCAAAGAAGTCAATGCATTTGTGATGGAACGGTTCCTTTTTGCATAGTGCTTTAATCACTGTGTCTGTGTGGTTCTGGAGGAAGGAAAAATGCAAACCTCATGCACTATTTAAAAATCAACTAATTATGCAACTAGTCTCTAATAAGGTGAGCTTGCATTTGATTGTTAATGGATTAATTAAACAGATTACAAGGAAAGCAGACCAGTTAGATAAGAAGTGATCTTATGGATTTGAAAAAAGACCAGTAAGTGGCTTGCTACATTTTGAATGAAATAACTATGCAAATATGCAGAGCTAGAAAAAATACAACAAAGTATTTAATTGCTAATGGCATTTGTAATCTAATTCATTTTCAAAATATGGTCATTAAAAAGTAACTTTATGAAGAAAAGACATGACAAATGGATTCATAAGCCCAATTTTTACAGACTATTGAGTTCACAGTACTCCTGGCCTTACAGGGTAGAGTGTGATCCTGGCCCATGTTGCTTGCTTGGCCTAAAAATAATTGAGAGAGAGTTTTGTAGCTGAGAGAGATGTACTTCTTTTTGTCCTCCCCCAACTCTTCTGTTTCCTCTGACCCATCAAAATCACTTTCTCTGATCTATATGTTTTATTGATTTGTATGTAATGTTGTTTTAAGTCTTGGGCTGCTTTCCATTTTTTCATTCTCACTAAATAATAATTTGATGCTCTATAAGAACATAAGAGAAGCCAATGTTGGATCAGGCCTATGGGCCATCCACTCCAACACCTGTCGGCTGTTGGACCTGTCAGCTGCGTTCGACATGGTCGACCATCAGCTACTGCTTCACCGGCTCGCCGACATGGGAATTCAGGGGCTTGCCCAGTAATGGCTTGCTTCCTTTCTCCAAGGTCAGGGACAAAGGGTGGCACTAGGGGAACAGCAGTCCATGAGGCACCCGCTGGAGTGCGGAGTGCCTCAAGGGGCTGTGTTGTCCCCAATGCTGTTCAACATCTACATGCGCCCCCTTGCCCAGATTGCCAGGAGGCATGGGCTGGGGTGCCATCAGTATGCTGATGACACCCAGCTCTATCTGATGTTAGGCAGCCAGTCGGACTCCAGTCCAGAAGATCTGGACCGGGCACTACAAGCAGTGTCTGGTTGGCTTAGGATGAGCTGGCTGAAGCTGAACCCAATGAAGACGGAGGTCCTGTACGTGAGTCGGAGTGGACTGGGAGGAGGGACCTGATTCCCGACCTTCGGGGGGCACCAATGGTGCCAGCACCAGAGGTTAGGAGTGGTGGTGGTGGTAGTGGTGGTCTCCTGTTTCAAGTCCTTATGGGTGCTTGGAAAGAGCCATCTCCTAGCATATAAGGCCTACTGAGGAGATATCAAAGAATGGTTCAGAAACATTTGCCTTTCTTCATCAGAGCCTCTATTTTTTTCCTCATGTTCCAGCATATCACTTTATGCTAAATCTATAGGATAGGCTCATTCACAGTAACCTGCTTAAAGCTTGCAATACTATTAAATGGATGTTTATATGATAGCAACATTGCAGTGAAAAGTTAATACTCTTGAATGATAGAGAACAACAATATGCGTAGGCAAATTTTTTTGATTTGATTACCATCTTCTTGTATGATGACTTCAGGCAGTTTTCTTAACAGTTTTGTGACACTGAAGAAGATATTATAACTTGTTCACAAACTGTGCATTTGATATTCTGACAGGAAATACTAGACCAATTACATAATGGGTCCTTAACACGAAACAAAATAATTTATTTTGTGTTAAAGAGTGTGTGTCTAACCTAATTCAAAACTCCTGAAATTCAGGATTCTGAATCCATTGGTTTAGCAGTTCTCCAGTTTGTCTCTTAAGGATCAGACCCTTTGCATTCCTGATAATTGCATGCATTTTATTTTAAAAATTTAGTTTAAGATGTAAAATTTTGTGGTTTAGGGGTTATGAAATGAGGTATGCATTAAATATATGAAAAAGAATGCGACACTAGGTTTTTATAGGTTAAGAACAAATAAATATCTTGGCTGAATTTTACAGTTCTGCAGCAGAAATAAATTCCGTTATCAAAGGATATTTTAACAGTTCTCCCACTTTTGTATTCTCTCCCTCCCACATAATTTTTGGACTGTGTGTGGTAGTATATGTTTGCATGTGTGTCTGCTCAGAGTATATTCCAAGAGCACTTGGTCATGGCAGTAAATGTCTATTTCCAGGCAGTTAGGCATGGGCAAATGTCCCCTGCTCCATTTTCCTATTGATTCATGGTTTGGCTGTGCTTGCCTTCTGGTTTAACTTGGACAGTTGCTTATACAAATTTTGAATTGGCACACACCTAGTTTGGAGTTTTCAGTTCATATCTCTTTTCTTTCACTTTCCCCCCTCTCCCATAGACTATTGATGCGCACAAAACAGTACTGTGCAAAGAAGTCAATGCATTTGTGATGGAACGACACCTAGTTTGGAGTTTTCAGTTCATATCTCTTTTCTTTCACTTTCCCCCCTCTCCCATAGACTATTGATGCGCACAAAACAGTACTGTGCAAAGAAGTCAATGCATTTGTGATGGAACGAAGGTTCCTTTTTGCATAGTGCTTTAATCACTGTGTCTGTGTGGTTCTGGAGGAAGGAAAAATGCAAACCTCATGCACTATTTAAAAATCAACTAATTATGCAACTAGTCTCTAATAAGGTGAGCTTGCATTTGATTGTTAATGGATTAATTAAACAGATTACAAGGAAAGCAGACCAGTTAGATAAGAAGTGATCTTATGGATTTGAAAAAAGACCAGTAAGTGGCTTGCTACATTTTACGACTCCAAGATCTCTCTCTTCGTCAGTCTCTGCCAGTTCAGACCCCATCAACGTGTATTTATAGTTAGGATTTTTGGCTCCAATGTGCATCACCTTGCACTTGGCCACATTGATCCCCATTTGCTACTTTGACGCCCACTCGCCCATCCTCGATAGATCCCTTTGGAGTGCCTCACAATCCTCCCTGGTTCTCACCACCCTGAACAACTCCATGTCACCTGCAAATTTAGCTACTTCACTGCTTACTCCCAACTCCAAATCATTAACAAACAAGTTTAAAAGCGTCAGACTGAGTACCAATCCCTGTGGAACCCCACTACTTACCACCCTCCACTGAGAAAATTGTCCATTTATACTCACTCTCTGTTTCCTGTTAATTAGCCGGTTTTTGATCCACAAGAGGACTTGTCCTCATATCCCGTGACTACTGAGCTTACTTAGGAGCCTTTGATGAGGAACGTTTATCAAAAGCTTTCTGAAAGTCAAGGTAAACAACATCTATTGGGTCCCCTTTGTCCACATGTTTGTTCACTCCCTCAAAGAACACTAACAGGTTAGTGAGACAAGATCTTCCGTTACAGAACCCATGCTGAGTCTTCCTAAATAGGTTTTGTTCATCAGTGTGCCTACTAATTCTTTCCTTAACAGTTTCCACCAACTTACCCAGTATTGACATCAGACTAACTGGCCTATAATTTCTGGAACCCTTTTAAAAGATGGGAGTGACATTAGTTACTTTCCAGACCTCAGGAATGGAGGCAGATTTTAATGAAAGATTACATATTTTTGTCAGGAGATCCACAAGTTCACATTTGAGTTCTTTCAGAACTCTCGGATGTATGCCATCCAGGCCTGGTGATTTATTAGTTTTTAAGTTGTCTATTAGTCATAGGACCTCCTCTCTCATCACCTCAATCTGATTCAAATCTTTCCACAGCCCTCCCGAAATCAGCGGTTCTGGAGTGGGTAAGCAATTCTCATCTTCCACAGAGAAGACAGAGGGAAAAAATGCATTCAGCTTCTCAGCCATTTCCTATCATCCTTCAGTACTCCTTTTACTCCTTGGTCATCCAAGAGCCCCACTGCCTCCCTGGCTGGTTTCCTGCTTCTAATGTATTTGAAGAAAGTTTTATTGTTGGCCTTTATGTTATTTGCTATATGCTCCTCATATTTCCTTTTTGCCTGCCTGACCACAGACTTGCATTTTATTTGCCACAGCCTGTGTTCCCTTTTATCAACCTCACTGATACTAGCTTTCCACCACTTAAAGTGTTTTAACCACCTTGTGTGTTCTGTGGGAAGTGAAGCCTTGCAAAAGGAGAACACTCAGACCTAGGCTGATTTCGCACTAGAGCTGCCTCGATGTTGCGCTGCCATTTGCCCCGATAGTATTGGTCAATTTCACACCCGAAGCCGCAGGGCTGCATTTGACCAGCGGCTTCGCCTGATTTCCTCCGCAGTTTTGTGATCCTCAAAAAACAGGATCACGAAACTGCGGGGGAAATCTGGCGAAGCTGCGAGTCAAAATGCAGCCCCGCAGCTTCGGGTGTGAAATTGACCAATAGTATTGGGGCAAACGGTGGCACAACATCGAGGCAGCTCTAGTGTGAAATCAGCCCTACTTTTTCAGGTTGCTCCAAGTCCACAAAGAGCAGGAAGTTCTTCCAATGTTAGTTGCCTTGCTATAGGTTTCTGGGAACATTACATCTAGAGAAAGCAGGCAAGAAGGCAAAAAAGACAACTCTTTTAAAGCAGCTTCATAAAAAGATTTCTTCTCCTTTACTGGTTACTGTTGCACACATGTGCTTATGGTCATTGCTTAAATAATATGACCCCCCCAAAAAAAATCCAGTTTGCAAAATGTGCTTTCACAGTGCAAGAGTGTTGAATCTCCAGTGCTACATTGACACTCTAAACAAGATCATGTAGTTCAGACGTCTGAGATCTATTTGTAGTTCAGATAGTACATCCACTTGATGTATATTCTCCTAGTATTATATTTTTCCCTGCATGTCTATTGTACAAGTTGGTTATTTCTAAGTGTAAGAGCATACAGCTGATATTACAGTTGGCTTATAAGAATATTGTACGCATCAAACTTCATGTTGGATTCAGCAATCAGCTTGTGCAAGGATTGCAAATTTTTCGCTCTCCCTGCAGCCATTTCTGACGCTGGAATTCCCAGGCTTTCAGGACCCACATGGAGTAATCCCTGAACTGAGGGTTGCAGTGAGGAGAGGGAAGGGGAGAAAAAATGCTCCCTCTTCTTTCCGGAGAGCTCAGCTAATAGAAGAGACAGCCTGTTGATCAAAGAGGCAGAAAGGGCGGCTGTTATTCCATGTGGGTCTCATGAGCCCAGCAATCTATTCTCCTGGAGTCAGAAGTGGCTGCTGGGAGAGGAGAAAGTGGGAAAGATCTGTGACTCAACCCTTTGTTCATAGTTTCTCCCAACTGTATGTTTCAAGAAATAGGGTGTACAAGTAAGGTACCCATAAGGACTTATAAGGGGGCATCTCATTTCCCCGTCCCCCCACTATTTCCTCTTTTTCTTTCCCTCTCAGGAAAGTCCCCATGGCTTCTCCCCTTTTCCTGTCATCTTCTCTCCATCCCACCCACCAGCCCACTTAACTTTATCTGTCTTCAGGTTTCCCTCTTTCCTTCTCCCAGCAGCCTCTCCCTGGGAGATGTCTGACCAAATTGTGTGGTATCATCAACTGTGCCAGGCCCAGCTGTGCAGTAGGGAACATGAAATGACTTGCAAGGGGCATCTCACTTTTCTTTGTGTCTCCTTCCCATGCTGTTTCCTCTTTCCCCACAATATTTCCTCTTTTCCTCCTCCTGGTAACCCCCATATCCTCACCATTCCACGTTTCCTTCTCTCTTTAGCACTCACCAACCAGCCTACCTTTTATAAGCCCCCAATCTTGAACTGTATTTATAATTTACTACATTTATACCCTTTTTTTCTCCACAATGGAGACCCAAAGCAGCTTACGTCACCCTTGTCCATTTTGTCTTTGCAATAACTTTATGAGGTAGCTTAGGCTGAGAGTGTATGACGGAGAGTATGTGGCATGTCCAAGGTCACCCAGCAAGTTTCCATGGTAGAATGAGGATTCAGACTTGGGTCTCCCATATTCTAGTACAAAAGTCTAACCACTCCACCACACTGGCTTTTGTGGGATGTCTGTTGAGCAGTGTCAAGCAGCTGGTCCTGGGTGAGTCATGGACCTTGCATGGTATCAAGTTGACCTGTGGTTGCTACCATGCCTGGCCCTGATTCTCCATCAAAGACCAAAGCTTCCCTAGAAAGGGCCATGCCCCTGCCTTTTGCTGACAGAAACTAAGGCTTGAAGGCTTGGCAGTGCTGTTGTGGTTGTCTAGCAACAAATACTGAGGGCATTCACTTCCTCAAGCTGTTATTGGCCAGGGGAGGGATCTAACACCCCAGTGTTGTTGTTTTTAAGATTTCAGATTTTTCTGCAGACCTGGGGCTTTTCAGTCCCTAAAACTGGAATGAATGCTTTTCTAGGGCAAAAGAAAAGGCAGGATGTAAATATTTAAAATTGTCTACTTTTGATGGCATTAGAGACATGGAGATACACTGATTTTAGTTAAAAGGAGCTGGTGAAAACTTTTAAAGTAAATTGTTCAGCCCTTTTTGTCCACTCTTTTGACAGGTCTCCTTTCAGAATTTGGAAAAAGGAAGGTGGGTCTTTAACCACACTTCTAGGTAATGCTAATTTTGCATACATGGCAGCAAATATTGCAAAAAAACAAACAAACCAAACACCCAAAAAGATAGCATGGCAAGTACATGTCGGAAGCCAACTTAAGGGCAAAGTTTATAGCAAGTTTACAAGCACATAACAAAGTCCTACTAGTATTTTTAAAAGAAAAGATTTCTCAGGAGGCTATGTTTTGAGTGGAAGGGGATGCATGTACTCCAACATTTTTATTCAGTATTTAGTGCTTTCTACTCAGTGATATAATACCTGTCCAGGATAAATGTTGTTCTGTCTCTCCGGTTTCTCCTTGCACATGCTCTGTCTTTTTAAGAAGGGTTCTAGCCTCATCTCTTGGACAGGGCTTTTGACTGGGAATAGCTGGTTCTTGCCTTTTGACAGGAGCAGGAATTAGCTGAAGTTCTTAAATACTGCCCCATTCCCTGCCTCAGGCAAAAGCTTCAGAAAAATCTTGCTTAAGAAGCAGGGAGTGGAGCATTACTTATGAGGGTGGACCACAGTGTTCCAACTGTGCCTCCTAGAAACTGCTGCAGGAACTAGCTTTGTCAGGTCATCAGGGGGGCTTGACAGAAGTTGTATGTTCCATAGGGGATAAAGGTGCCATGGTGAATATTGAGTCCTGTTCTAGAATCCTTTTAAAGAGTTAGGAAATTAAGAGGATCACTGCTGTTTCTATCCAGAGCTAGGGTGGTTTGTCTAGAAAATTTCTGGGCTCTGAGTTCTGTGTCATAGTGCTTTTAGTTATTTCAAGTTTAGGCCTTGTTTAAGAAACCTGAAAATGAAATTAAGAAGACTGGCAGAGTGAAGTATATTTTGAAGTAGGATATATCAGCCCTAAGTTCAGGTGTCTAATTCACTTTGGAAAGGTAGAACCAGTTCTACCTTTCTTAATTTGAGTGGTGCAGATAAGCCACAAAAACCACTAGGATTGTTCCTGTTACCATGAAATGCTGCATTGTTTTGGCTGATGATGCCTTTTATGTTAGGTATGTGGGGAAAAATACTATAAATTCATGTTCAAAACAATTCTCACAATAGGTGAGCTGTGCTCAGCCAAGAAGCTGTTGTTCTGGGGGCTTTTAAGGTACTTGCACCTAAATCCTAAAAGTCAATCCTAAAAGAAATCAACCCTGACTGTTCCCTGGAAAGCCAGATAATGAAACTGAAGCTCAAATACTTTGGCCACCAAATGAGAAGGGAGCACTCACTGGAGAAGACCCTGATGCTGGGAAAGATTGAAGGTCAAAGAAGATGGGGACAGCAAAGGATGAGATGGTTAGACAGTGTCATAGATGCAACGAACATGAAATTGAGCAAACTTCAGAGGACAGTGGAAGACAGGAGGGCCTGGCGGGAGCTGGTCCATGGGGTCACGAAGAGTCGGACTCGACTGTGCGACTGAACAACAACAACCCTAATACACATTGACCACAGTAAATACTGCAACACCTACTTAGTATGAACATAATGTTATCATTAATGCTACCTATCATATTTGGATGGGGATGCTTTCCAACAGTAATTATCCTTGTGGTCTATCTTCTGCTCCTTTAATAACTCATTCCTACTCCATTGCAGGTTATACCATTTGCAGCAGAGGTTTTTAAAGTATAGTTGGCTTATTTATTAAATACAATTTGTGCTCTGAAGTCCATAGAAAAAAATAAGCAGTATTGAAGTATAGAAATATATCTTGTATTCTATAATTCTTAAATATTTGGCACGTAGCATGGGTGTACTAAATATAAACATACCTTTGTGCAAATGTGTTTGTAGAAGCAGACATAGTTCCACAGTATAACAAGTGTGACCCTTGTATCGTGACAGGGCAGATTGATTTTTAAATTGCTGGTAAAAAAGAAACTAAATTAAAATAATTTATTTCATGAAAGCTTCTCAGCTGTGTGGAAGAAGCTCTAAAGAAAAGCACATACTGATTGTTGAATATAGTTGTTAAAATTTGATTTATAACTAAGTAGTGGCCTTTATACTATCTTTATATACTTACGTAATTCTTTTGATAAAGGTATGTTGTTTGCTTGCTTTACTGCTAAATAACTTTGATCATGTGTTATATACCAGTTTAAGTTTCTGAACACTTCTCAAGGGCAGCCCAACATAGAGAGCACTGCAATAATCTAATTGAGCTGTAACGAGGGCATGCACCACAGTGGCTGGATCTTTTCTGCCTAGGAAAAGCTGCAGCTGGCTTATCTGTTGAAGCTAGTGAAAGGCATTCTTGGCCACAGCTGCCACCTATTTGTCCCCAGACTATGGACCTGTTCCTTCAAGGGGAGTGCAACACCATCCAGAACAGGTAATACATTAAATCCTGAATCGGACCTTCTGCCCTCCAGTAGCACTTCCTTCCTGTCAGGATTAAGTTTCAGTTTATTATCCCAAATCCACTCCAGAACAGTCTCCAGGCACTGGTCCATGGATTCTGTAGCCTCCCTGGAATCAGCTGGAAGCATGAGATAGAGCTGAGTGTCATCCAAATATTGGTGACAACCCAGCCCAAGTCTCCAGATGACCTCACCCAGATGTTTCATTTAGATGTTAAAGAGCATGGGGAAAAGATGGAACCTTGTGGGACCCCACAGTACAAAGGCCAAAGTTCTGAGCAGCAGTCCCCAGTGCTACCTTCTGAAACCTACCCTCCAGGTAGGACTGGAACCACTGTAGAATGGTGCCTCCGAATCCCAACCCAGATAGGTGGTCCAGAAAGCTTCCCTGATTAGTGGTATTGAAAACCACTGAGGGGTTCAGGAGAATCAGTGGTCACACTCTCTCTGTCCATCTCCTGGTGCAAGTCATCCACCAAGGCTGATTTAGTCCCATAACCAGGCTTAAACCCAGACTTCAAGGGATCTAAACAATTTGCCTCATCCAGGGAAACTTGGAGTTGTCCAGCTACCATCCGTTCAGTCACTTTGCTCAGGAATGGAACGTTTGAGATTGGTTGATAATTATTGAGATCTCCTAGGTCCCTGTTAGGCTTCTTTAGAAGTGATGCAGGACAGTGTGTTTCAATTCCATTTACTACATTGTTTGTGGTGTACCTTGCCTTAGGCAGTTGGTGGTCACATCAATAGAACTAATTGTGAACCTTGGCCACCCTGCACCCTGTGAATTGATAGGCTGAAAGAACAGGGCCAGGTGTGCACAGAAGACATTCTTCTGTAAAACGCAGGGGAGACACACACACACACCCTGGTTTGCAGAAAAGTATAAGCACTTTAAATGAAAAAAGGGGGGGTCTACAAATCACAGATCCAAGGTGTGCAATTGCACAGAACAGATCTTACCACATTCATGAAATCATATGCACCCTCACAACTGTGAGGGAGTCAATTTTCAGAGCAGCTGCTCCCCCTCACACAACACAAATGCTCACTCCTTTCCATTTTTAATCAGCCAGGGAAGCTATTGTCTTCCTTCCTGCAAGCGAGCCATTCCCATCCAGCTTCAGAGTAGTTATTCTCTCTCCCCACCAACAACTTATCACTGCAGAATCACCAGGGAATAGGGCTGGCATAGAGTTTTGGGCAAATGCTTGAGCATCACCCCATATGATGGCATCATTTCCAGGTCACGCTACAGGTGACATCACTGCATCACTAGTGAGTCTCCTTCCACCCCCACTGGCCCACCAAGTGGCAGCAGGGGTAGATGTCTTCTGGTGGAAGGTCTCTGGCCTTTTCGGAAGACCCATGAGCCTTAGCAGGGAAAGGACAAGTCAATGTGTGTGGCGGGGTTGATAAAAGTGCCACTGCCAAGTCAACCCAGCAGGAGGACACCGCAGCAGGGAGCAGGGATAGTTAGAAAGTAAGGAGGGGCCAAAAAGTAAGGGAAAGGGCTGGTGGGGTGGAAGAGAAGTGAGATAAAAAAAATAGGTCTCCCCCCCCCTCGCCGTTTTGCAGATCTCTGCTTGTTGTCCTTTAATTCTTTATTTCTAGTCCTATTGCATTGTTTATTGTATGCTTTATGAGTACATCATTTTTATTTTTTAATCCACTTTGAATCTCAAGAAGAAAAGAAGGCTGTAAATAAATAACTACTGTTTGTACTAAAACAGAACTCAATTGACTGTGCCTATGTGAAGTAAAAGGAAGTGGGAGTATGTGAGTGCAAGGCTCAGTCTTGTAATTCCAAATTACATTTTGGTATTGTGCCTTTACCATTCCAATGTATGGCTGTTGGTCATGAATTCAATTATAAGAGACTATAGTAGTAGGCTTTGCTTTACCATGGTATAAATTCAAATTTAATTTATGATGCTGTTCTTAAACAAATGGGAGCTCCTTGTATTTTTTTTAAATAGTTGTTATACCACCAGATATCACCTTTTAAAGAAAAGGAAACAAGGTTGCACAAAGGGATAAAGGGGCCTCATTAAACTTCCTAATTCTTCTTACTGAGACTGGTACAATGCTGCTGTTTTTTCTGGTATGAAAATGTAATGTGTGGGGGAGCTTCCTAAGCATTCTATAACAATGATAACAATTTGATGTTTGGCATTGTGCAGGGTACATAGGGTCCCTGTAACACCAGATATGCTCAAGCTCCCTGAAATGGTTAATTTAGGAAGTTGTGTATATGGAACAGTCCAATTGCAGTTAATAGACTGCAGTTTATAAAATGTTGTGATGCATTCATGCTGGGCTGAGGAGGGCGACGAGGAGGAGGAAGGTCATGGTGATTCCAGGTCCCTGTGGCTCTGCCAGGCCAGCCTTGGCTCTCCCACCTCCCCGTTCAAGCCCCCTGTGGCCCAGCCAGGCCAGCCTTGGCCCTTCCACCCCCTCGTTCAAGACCCCTGTGGCCCAGCCAAACAGCTCACAGCTCGGCTGCCTACTTACTTTGGGGAGTCTTCGGGGCTCGGGGGGGGGACAGACAGCGGTGTGGAGTGGCAGTAGGCAGCAGCTTCAGTGTAGGCCGAGGCTGGGCGGGAGCAGTGGAATTACAAATTGGCAGGGCCAGAGTCACTGAGAAGCGAGAGGGCCGGAGTCTCTGTCCTCTCTCCTGCGGTGAAATTGTCTTCTGAGGTGAGTTTTGGCGCCTGCTGCTTCTGTGGGCGGACTCAGGCAACGCAGCCAGTGCCTAGGGAGTCGTTCTGAGTGACAGATCAGACAGCGAACTGATTTTTTCAAGCATAGAATGTTGCCAAACCACTACCCTTTTATATAATAGGACAGGATACTTAGGATTCTATTGTGATTTTATCAACCTTCTGGTTTTAGTGTTTTTATACAGTTTGTAAGCCGCCCTAAGACTGCTTTGCAGGAAGGGCGGGATATAAGTTAAATAAATAAATAAATAAATAAAATTGGTGTGCCCTATCCTTGGTAAATTTGTGAGAGATGCATTTAATTAATTTTTTTTTGGCAATGTGCAAATATAGTGTTGCTATTTTTAGGAACAGCTGTATCCTAATATGCTGTGTTCAACAATAGCCTCTTTGCCTAAGGATATTTTGATGATGCAGAATATGTAGAACATTAATTGCACTGTAGTTTCTATTTTGGACATTTATGTTTTTTATTTAGCATTATGATAGATGCCTTGAATATCTAGCGTCTTAACCAAAGATACTTTGGTCTTCCAGGAATTTGTTATATGAAAGGCTGCTGTTGTTCCCAGTGTTAATCTGTCAAAGATGTACATGAAAAATAGTCTCTTTAATTAAATAGCTTCAGCAACAAATACTCAATTGATTATGTACTCCTTTTGACACCCTCTTCCTGATATAGTCATTATTTTGTATGCACAATTGCATGATATATCTTCTATTACAAATGCTATTCCTGAAATTTTCAAGTTTTTAATATGGTAACTCTGTAACATTTTAATATTGTTCTCCCAAGTCTTGCTGCTCTCTGTGTACCTGCTTGAAGATGAAAGCTGGGGAGCAACTACAGGCATGGTTTTTTCAGTGATGGCACCTAGTGTATAGAATGCTCCCCACCCAGAGAATTGCCTGACTCCTCTCTTACTGTTCTTCAGGTACAAGGCCAATTTTTCCTCGAAGGCTTTTAGTTTGAAAGGTTATGACTGTTCTCTTCTAAATTGTTCTTTTGCTTCTGGATACTGTGTTTTGTGCTGCACCTATACCATGGCAGATTCTTTGCCAGTGATAATTTTTTATTTGTGTTTTTTATATTTTTATTTTGTGAGCTGCCTTAGCAGGTGTTTGGAGAGGAAGCATGAAAAAAATCTAAACAAATAGCTGGAATTTTTTTGGTAATACCTCTTTACCCAATATTGACCTCATGCATACCATCCCAAGTACATTCTTTCTAGTAAATTGTTGACTTATGTCTGTGTAACTGGATCCAAAATTTACTCTCTTCCTTTCAGTATGTAGGATAATTAGAGCTATGACTGGATATACTCCTACATATACAACATGAATGACATTCTTATGGAAGATAATCCTAACCTTTCTCTTAAAGCTTGTTCAACTTTTGCCGTCTTGTTAAAGAGAGATGCTACAGGGTATTCTGGTTTACTTCTGATTCATCTGCCCTGGCTGTCACTTACCAACTATTTCTTGTCTCTTCTCTCCCCTCCACCCCAGCACAGACCCACCACATTCAGCTCAGTTTCTGGCCTCCCGTGAAGCAACAATGACTGAATGTTCCTTAAGTGACTTATTTAATCTCTACAATAAATCAGAAATTCTCTAGATAAACATCACCAACTGCACTCAGCAGTATTCTAAATTTATGCATGTTGTATTCTTCTCTGAAAGACCTTTCTTTTTACCAACTCAAATTATGGTTGTCCTGTGAGTGCTTCTTTTCTCAGTAGGGGTATTTTTCCTCATTCCCCCCCCATGATATTTGTTCAGGGTGTCAGCTGTTCTTTTTTCTTACAATATAAGGGGGCTAGAAAAAATAAATTCTGTTATGTCCAGGTGGGGGGCTATGTGGTTTGAATTTGAAGCTCTTTTTAAAAACAAAGCAGACTCAACCACAGAATCATCAGCATGTTAACATTAATTAGATTTACAGTGTTTACATGGCTGCATTGTTTATGTAAGTACTAAAATGAAAATACTCAATCCTGGTTTCCTTTGCTTAGACTGAGTTTCTAGGTATTTCTTGTGCAGTCTTTCTAGATATATGTAAGATTTGGAGCCTAAATATTCCATCCAAAGAACAGCAGCAGAGAAAAGAATTTCCATGTGGTTTGGCAGATAAGAACATTTTGCAGATAGTATCATGCAGATCATGCAGTAGTGACATAATCTTGTTCCCCACATGAACTTCCACAGAATTTCAGAACACACTTTAAGTACTTACATGAGCAGGGATAGCTGCATGAATCCTTCCCACCTTGGTTCCCCTCCAACTAGGGTGACAGTTAAGACCAATTGCATGTTTACTGCCATGTATTTCCCAGATTCATAGACTTATTGGAATGGTGTATGATTCCAATGGTGCTATTGGCAAATGTAAGGGGGATCTGCATTATAGATGGACTAAAATTTACAGGCTAGGTCTAAGAATTTGTTAAATATTAATTTATTTTACACTGTCAGTAAATGTTAACAGCTTGAGGGTGCTCCTGAATCCAGACTGGTTGATGGATAAATGGTTTGGCACTAGTGAACTCTAAACCGCTTAGGTAAATTTGACTACGTTCTTTTTAAATTCTGTGTGATTTCTGTTAGTTTAATTTATTCATTTATTCTCTGCTTTTCTTTCCAATGGAGACTCAAAGCAGTGTACATAGCTTATCTTTCCTCCATTGTATCCTCAGAGAAATCCTGTGAAGTGAATTAGGCTGAGTGGATGACTAGTTCAAGATCACCTGGCCAGGTTACATGGCAAGGTGGGGATTTGAATCTCGGTCACACAGATTCCGTTCTGATACTCTAAACCAGGGATGTCAAACATGTGGCCTGGGGGCTGGATCATGCCCCCCAGAGGGCTTCTATCAGGCCCGCAGTGGAACTGGCCATCTCCTGTTTCCGGTTCTGTTGCTGCTGCTGCTGCATCATAGCTTGCTTCACCAGACTCAGTCACTCAGCCGTTTCATGTTTTCCCCTGAGTCCTAGACTCAGGACTCTGAGCATCAGGTTTCTGTGGTGAATGTCATTAAATCAAAAGTAGGTTTGCAGCTTACAGATACATACTTGAACAGCATACTCAAGATTGCAACAGCACAGACATTATTTTATTTTATTTTATTTATTTTTCCGATTTATACCTCGCCCTCCCCGCCAAAGCAGGCCCACGGCGGCTTACACAAGTAAAAACATAGTAACTATCAATTGCCATAAAACACCTAAAACAGTTCATTAAAACCATATAATATTAATATTAAAGTGCTAGCAATATTATTTTGATGCAATAATTCAGAGCAAGAGGTGTCAGTTAAACAAAATATTGCAAGAGTGCTAATGTTTTAAGCATGTTTTTATTTTAAGTAAAAAAAAACCTTTGTGTTTGTGTCCTTTATAAAGTTTATATCTCCACTACCTAGCATTACATTTTATGACACACATGGCCTGGCCCAACAAGGTCTCATTTATGTCAGATCCGGCCCTCATAACAAATGAGTTCGACACCCGTGTTCTAACCAGTACACAATGCTGGTTTATGTATATGTTCAATTCTATGGGTTTTATAATCTACATTTTAAAAAATTTAAATCTGTGCATTCAAAAAGTTGTTTTGTCTCTTTGCACCTGGGTGTTGCAAGTTTAAGGAGAGAAGGTGGGATTAAAATTATAAAATATGGCTAGGAAATAGCCAAGGAAATACAAACTAGGATTACAAGGTCTACAGCATTATAGTAGCCTTCAGAAAGCCATATTGTTAAGATATCCTTAACAGAATCACTATTCCACAATTGTGTTTGTGTGTGTTCAAGTGTGTGAGAGAGACTGAGGGGTAGAATTGCAACATTCATAACGTTTTAGTTAATGCTTATAGGAAAGGAAAACTCTCCTGCTCACATTGATGGAAACATTGAGAGTTGAGTTGCCCAATTCCATTCAAAGAGGCCTGTTTGTTACAGTTATATTCAATAAAATGCTACAAGGGAACATGGAAGAAAATGGAAAAGATTCCAATTGATGGGGTTTTATCTTGATGAGAAGGATAAGTAGCATTGGGCATAGATAATGGCATGGTTGGCAAAATAGCTTGTGACTGTGGTCTCTAATTTGAAAGTGATTGTTTTTCTCCTCTTCTTTGGGTGGGGACATACTTTAATGAATAGTGTCCTTTTATAAATGTGTCCTGCAGATGAAATTACTGAGAGAAATCTTTCTAAAAATGTAGTTCCAGGTTATAGTGGTGCTGGAAAATGTGCAGGTCATGAGCTGCTGGCCCTGGGTATGAGTCATATAAGCTGAAATAGACATTACATCCTAGTAGAATGTCTGACTGCTTTGTCGGAGGACAAAAGGAATAAATGTATCGATATTTAAGTAATTGTCCATTATTCAAAGCTTTGTTCCAATGACTGTGCTTCCCCCCCCCCACCAAACATATTAGGCTTTTTCAAAATGTTCAATGTGGAGAATAATGTTTGACTATCAAGTAGAATACACGTTGAATATAGGTGAAAGTTTGTATACCTGGTATAGCAAAATGTTGGCTTGACATTTTACATGGCAAAAGTAAAAATGATTCTTTCTACTTTGCTTACCTTAGGTATTCTAAATTGTGCTTATCCAAATGCTAGATTTCTGTTCTACCTTCATGTGTTAATAGGACTGTTGACTATGTAGAATTTATATTACATTTGGAATTTATTTTCCTTATGCTAGGAGGCATTTTTTGTGCTTTTGGAAATATTGGTTTAATTAAAAAATAATCTAGGGACATGTTTGAGTGAGGTAAGTGTTAAATCACCAGCACCTATGTTTGCTTATGGAGACACATGGCGCTTACTTTATGCAGTACTTGTGTTCAGTTACATGTAAGAACTTAGCTTTGGTGTATATGTTATTGGGTTAGGTTAACTGAAGTTTTTTCCCCCAAGTATCAATCTTAATTAGTAGTTGTCACTTTCCTGAGTTACTTGCAGGTTTGTAGATTGATGTGCTATAGTTTAATATATGGGGAAGCAGTTTTAAGTAACACACAGTGTTGGGTCAGATGCCTGAAGGGAATGTTCACTCTGTTCCTTTTCTTGCTAAATTTTGGCTTGGAGGACTGGTGATTATGCAGTAATATTAGGCCATTTGGAGGTAACTTAATTCATGAACTGTACATTTTGCCCAGAGGCAAGGAGCAGATACCTAAGCCACACACAGCTAATGCCAGCTGGCTGCCCTCAGCCAATGAATTTGCTTCAAGCCAGGAACAAATGTTTATTTCTATAAAAGCAGCTTACACCAAGCTAGGCATGGTTGTTTGCTTGTAGTACCCTTGTGTGTATGCTCCACCCCTGCTATCAACAAGATGCTCTTTCAGTGTGGTACATTGTACAACCCTAGGTATCCCACTTGAATGTGATAAAAATATCTGAACTGGTTTGTCCCATAACAGATGCTGAGTTTTTGCTTAGTTGAATAGCCATTTGCTAGGCTCTGTGTCTGTTTCTGCATATCATCTCCTTTAACTTATGGATTTTCATTTATTTTGTTGTAAATTTGATATAGCCACTAACATGAGCCAAAGCTAGCTTTAGAAGCACATGATACAGTTTGAAACTTTAAAATAAATGTTGACAGTCTAAGCTCTTCATGGTGCCTAAAGAAGCTACTGGACTGCATGCCAAAATGTGCCTGTAGCACCCATGAAATGAAGGCAAAGTAACATTTAATACCATCTGGAAGGAGAACAGAAAAATAAATTATTGGGGCTAAGCATTATGGAAATTTTAGCAGATTAATATATGCCTAATATGACCTTGCAATAATCAGGGAGGGAATGTTAACTATCTCAAGTATTTGTGTGTAAGTACTAAGAATGGGAAGGATTTAGTAATTGTCATGCTAGTAAAGAAGAAAGTGCCTTTTAATTTACGTTTCAGGTATATAATAATTACATGTAGGATGAGAATTTTGTCTGGCAATGGACTATTCTGTTCTCTAGAAATATAAAATGACACCATGTATAATCTCGGTGGATGCTGTCTGGAAAACAGGAGCATATACTCATATACTGGAATTTCATTTGGAAAGTAGTATACTGGGAAGGCTGTGCTAATAAATAATTTATCTCTAGATATATTAGTTTACTAATGCCTGACCAGACTTTTTTGGAACATTCTCCTATTCAGTTGTTTACACTAGGGACAGTTCCATGTATTGGGGACTCTAGCCAGAGAGAGCTCAGAGGACACCTCCTTACAGCCATACCTCAATTGCTCTTCTTCTTGTGCACCTGCTCACCTGCCTGTGTGGGCATCCACTATTGCCCAACCAGACATCCTTCCCCTGTGAGCCCTCCTGCCACCTGTGCTCCCAGCCACATGTGTAACTTGTATACCATTTCCCCAGTGATGCTGGGCAGCATGTGCAGCCAGGTGTCAAGGCAGCCACATTGGCAAGGGTGGCAGTGGGCTCTGCTGGAATATCTGGGCCTTGGCAGCTGCCCCACTTTGGGGTATGCTGATGCCACCCCTGGTTTACACAGTTTTATAGAGGTTGAGATGCATGTAGTTAGCATTAGCATAATCTAATTGGGGGTTAAACTTGGCTTCTCATCATTGATATAAAACAACTGTGTGTTTTGAAGGTAAGTTTGAAATGATCAAATGCCAGTATTGCATGCAACTTTTGCATTTGATTTTGTATTTTTCTGCACCTAATGCAAAAATATAAAATCTGCATATGCAGTACACACACTTGGTTTTAAAATGGCTCTTTTCTATATTCCGGTAAGATTAACAGCATGCACAAATGGCATAAAACACTTGGTTTTAAAATGGCTCTTGTCTATATTCTGGTAAGATTAACAGCATGCACAAATGGCATATCCCTGACAGGGACCCCAAACCTAATATTAAGGAGTAACTGAGCTGAATGGGCTGTGGACTGAGAGTGGGCATGCTATGGGATGGGCATGAGGCTGATGAAGTATTCTGACATGACTTGTGTTTTCTTGACAGCCCTAGCCAATGAGGTAGAGCAGACACAGGAATTGTGAATGTATGCTCAAAGAGAAGGTTAAGTTCAAGGTGAAATACGTAGTCCAGAAATGATTAGCGTATTGAGTGATATGGTGCCTATTAAATTATTGCATCCTGGTTTTGTGATACCAGGGGTGAAAATGGTCTGAGGCTGTGAGTCCTATCAAGGACAAGAGGAAAAGTAAATGTGGAAATTGGGTAGGATTATCATTGGGGGGGGCAAAACAATTTAGCAGCTGGGTGTAGCTTTGAAGTACATTCTGTTTAGCGGTGTCCCCACTTTGAAGGAAGGAAGGAGCATGACAATTGGAGTCTGAGAAGGTTGGGAGGTGAAGAAAGGAAGCCAGATTACATTGATCCCTTTCTTTGGCAGAAGGATGAGGAGAGGAATAACTTCGGTTACTGAAATCAACAGAAAATACAACTTATTTTGACAAGTGAAATATGACGAGATTACTATAGTGACCATTGCTCTAGAAGCAACAGCGTAACTCATTTGATCCACCTGTTATAGGTTCTGATTTTGATAAAGGTATACAGGGAACAAATAAATGATCAGGAGCAGTTTTGAGGTATTTTGAATTGTGCCCGTAGTGCATCTCTGCTTGTGACCTGTCTCACCAGTATAGATGTGTATCTCAATAGGAGAGTTTATAGACCTCCCATCCTCACTGGTTTTAATAACCTATTAATTACTGCATAATGGTATCCCAGGTGTCGGTGTCAGCCTTGTTCGTTCATTCCTTCTGCAGTGGCCTTTTGTGATTCTGCTCAAGGTTTTTCTCTTGGCATGTGTAAGAGCCACATGCTTTGTAAACAGTAACTCTTCAGATCTGAAAGCATAAGATCACTTCATTTTCACTCCCATTCATATGGCAAATGGAGCTACAGCTAGAAACAACTGAGTATATATATTTATCTAATAAGCAGTTCATGCATACCTAATAGTGTGTATTTTGGTGAAATACAGCCATTGGCTTTCAATTATGCAGGACTGAGTAATGTGGTGCAAATGGGATACAGCACCTTTCATCAATCATAGGTAAGCTAAGGAAAAAAAACCAGGATAATATGCAAATATTATTGAAGAGCAGTGAGATATATGGAAAAGGACTTAACTGTGTGAGACACAAGAGATCCATGATCAGATCTAGATCTCCTAACATTAATGTCATTTTTGAGGCAGACAGAGGACCCCTGGTTTGAATTGGGGCCATAGTTCCAAGGAAAAAGTACTGGTTTAAACAGACACCCCCGTTGCAATTTCAGGATATAATTTTTCCCCTTTCTCAACAACTGTTAGCCCTGTCAAAATAGAAAAGGCTATTTTTAAAATTAAATTAAAGATAGAGGGTATTCGGTTATAACTTTCATGCTTCTCTAGTTTAGCTGTATGTGGAACAAATATGTTACCCATGAGAGTGCAGCCAAAATGGAATGAATAACAGTATAATTGGCAGCCCCCCCTGTATAGAAATATTGATTTCTAAAGGTTCCTGCCTTCCCCTGGAATGTCTTGCTGAATAACCTGCTGTGTTGATTTCCTGTTGCCAACCAAATGGCTTCAACATTTGGTCAGAAAAGCTCAGTTGCCATGCCATATAACCACATATTCTTCACACCTCTAAGTGGAAGAGCTAGACTTCAAGGCGCCTGCTTTAAGGCTCCATGGCCCATGTCACGTACAGCATGGAGGAGTGGTTGGAATTTGGGGGTCACATGACTGCAGGTGTGGCCTTCAGAGCTCTGACCATTCAAATGTTGTACCCATGGCAACCCAACAATTGGGCACCCCTATGTCTACTCCAATTGGCTCCTGGCCAGGGCTGATTGTGACTGGATTGGGGTTTTTAATTGTCTGCCCCTTGGAAGAGAGCTCAGATTTTTCTTGCTTTCTCTACTTGGTTGAACTGCACCTGGGAAATGCTGTCCCAGGGAGAACAACGACCTCCTTTGTGAAACTGAGCACATGGCTGGTGCACAAGGGAGATTTTCCCTCAGGATCCCTTTGGATCTAATTGGACTGTCTAATTTGGACTCTAACCATGGGCATTCTTGACTATGGATCATCCTGGTAACTATGCATATCTCTTTAATGCTTAGTGAGGGCCAAGATCCATAAGTTTTCTTGTTTTGAAATCCTTATTAGTCTAATTGCTAAGTTCTGTGCTGAATAAAACTATTCTTCTTGTTAATGTGTCTGTATTGTTGTAACTGAGATCTCAAGGCTTAACTCCTGTGCCTTCTGCTCACCAAATTGCGCTACCTTGGTAAGATTAACTGCACAGCTCTGGCTTGAGTTGCTAATGTGTTAAGTCCCAGATGCCAGCTGAGATTCTGGAATCTCTAATCTCAGGCTGGTGAGGCATTAAATTTAGAGATTGCTGGTGGCAAATGCTCTGAGATCCAGAGAGCGTAGCCTACCTTTCTGGGTGTTATTGTGTAATCTACTGAAAAGTATAGGCTTCCCCCTCATTCCTGGACAGGCGTGAGGGCATGAACCCTATACACCCCTAAAAAGATAAAGAGAAACCTAGTTTTGATAATTTAGAAGCTTATTTTGAAAACAAGTAGTTGAACGGTGTGTACATAACTTGAATTTTTACAGTGACCTTGATTAAAATAAGCCAGCTGCAAATCCTCATAAATAAACATTGCAGGGCTCTCTGTGCTGCATGTAATGTAAGCGTTATTAATTTTGATACTTGAACACAAATGTATCATTTTATCTAAAAATCTATAATTCTTTTTATTCATTTTATATTTGGCATGGTTGCGCCCCCCCCCCCCCCCCCCAAAAAAAAAGTAGTTCTGGATTAATGCTGGATTGAATGCTTGGTATTGCTGGATAGTTCAAATCAATTATTTTATAAGAGGAACAAGTTGATGATTTGTAAGTGAATATTTGGAGGACTGGAAGTGCCACCATAATTCAAGAAGCTAAATTCTGGAAACTATGTACGTTCCTGTTCATCTACTCCTGATGCTTAACTCTTTAGTGGTATAGCCACAAGGTATAGATAGGGGCTCTGGGGCAAGTGATGCTCTGTCTTCTTGGTGCTTGGGGGGTAAACAGTGGGAGGGCTTCTAATGTCCTGGCCCCACTGGTGGACCTCCTGATGGCACTGGTATTTCTGGCCACTGTGTGTTGGACTGGATGGGCCTTTGTCCTGATCCAACATTGATGTCTCTTATGTTCTTATGGTATATGCTAGCACCCCTGTAATTTGTTCTGTATGGGGAATGCTTCTGAAGATAGTTTGCAAATGTCAAATGATTCAAAATATGGAAGTGAACATGACGCTGGTGCCTGTAGTGTCTGATAGTTTGTTTCTTGGCCTCCACTTGCTGCGCTGCTTCCTGAATTCTTCCATAATGCTTTCTTGGCCCTTTTCAAATGTCCTTCTCCTTTATCTTCCTTTGCCTCTCTCATACTCCCTCCACTCTGTTCCTTACTTCACAACTGTTCATATTGCTTTGTTCGCTTTTTTCTTAACTATCTCTGTAGTTAACATACCACTCCTCCAGCTTTCAGGTATTGTTAAAGGCAAGGGGAGGATGTAGAAGCGACGATGGCAGTGAAATTGGTGTGTGGTGGGGTGAGAACACCAGCTGCCTTCCATGGAGTTCAGGCACAGTAAATGCAACTTTAAGGGGTCACTGGCACTTGAGTTCACTCTGTCTTAATTAGAGGCATGCAATTGCTTGAAACTGCCACACCAATGGCTCTCCCACCAGCAAAAAGGAAGGGAGGAGGGGGCCCTTGTTTTGAAGACTGAAAAATAAATACAGGAAGAACGTGAAGACATGAGGGAAGAGACAAAGTCCCTTAGTTTCATCCAGGAAAACCCATACAATTTTTCCTGCTGCCTACAGAATACCTTCACATATACCAATAAAAAGCAGTTGTATTGGCTTATGTATTTCCCACTATTGGCTTCAACTGGATTCCCCCTCAGATCCCACAAGGAGCTGTATACGGTAACTAAAGCCACCAAGCAAAACTTGTTTCTTTTAGATAAATGTTAGTAAGTGTAGACATTATTGCCTGAAAGCTTACTTGGCTCCCACAAAAACCGATCAGAACTTTATTTTGAAATATATGGGGGAAAGTTACAACCTCTCCCATAGTAGCCATTTTGTGTTTGGGGACCCTTGCAGAAAATTCTTTCTTACCTGTGACCTTTCCTTGTACATTCAGATATTTTCAGTGTGGCTCTGCCTTGCCTGAAGTAGTGTTCTGACTTACCTGTTTTTTTGTCCCTTTATTTTACTTTTATTTAATTAAAACATTTTATTGCGCTTTTCCACCCAATCAGGGTCCACAAGGCGGTGAACATAAGAAACATTAAAACAATTAAAAACTCTAGGAAGTACATTAAAACTTTTTTATTCCATCAAGCCTTTGCAAATAATTTTGTTCTTTTTGCTGGTATCGTTAATTAAAAATCTGTGATTTTTTAATATTGATATTTAAGTTTTATTTTGAGTTTTGTATTTTATAGATTTAATTTTTTTTAAAAAATAGGCCTCCTTTTGCACCTTTTAAAGACTAAAGGTATGGTGTAATTAAGTTAGTACATACTTTTTCTCTCCCACTCCCACCAGATACCACCCAGGTCTGTTTACTAACTCCTTCAATGAAAATGCTAAAACTTGTAATTTGGAAATCTTTACTACCTAATGTCATTAATTGTATTATTTCAGTATGCTATTCATTAACAGCCAGCTGAAATATTATAGGCTAAGTTAAATGTAGCTGTATCTTGATACAATATCACTTAAAGACTTTTTAAAATCATTAATTGGATTTCAGTGAAATCTAGCTGCAAGCTGACTAAAGGAGGTTTCATTTCTCTCATGTTTAATGGGATATGGTTGAGACTACGGGTCTAAGTTGTTCTGTTTTGTCTACCTTGCAGAGTGGTCAGTGGTTCATTACAAAGTAATCTAACACTTTGTAATTTCCTGTTGTTCATTTGCTTGAGCTTCTTAGCCATAAATTTACCTTTGACTCAATTACAAAACTTTAATGTATGAATCTAAACAGTACAGGAAGCAGGAAAAATACTGATTTCTTTAAAATACTTCGTGTCTGCTCTATTGCAAAATAGTAAAGCACAGCATGACAAAAGAAGATATAGAGTGACTGGTAATGTTCATTATTTTAGTGTACGGTATATATGATAATGCTTTGCTAACATATGCTAACACTTTGCTTATCTCTGTATAAATGGAGTAATTAATGCAATTCCAAAAATCTCAGGGACTAACTTTTTGTGGAATGTTAGTGACTGTAGAATCCATAGTAGTGGTTATTCCAAATAACACTTTAAGTATTGAGGAAGCAGATTGTAAAAAGCAAAACAGAAGCACTTAGCTGCATTACTGGATAATACTGCCAAACTGAAGTAATAGCAAGGGTAGTGGTGGGAAAATTGATATGAGGCCTTGAATAGGACCTTAGATATTTGCGGATGCAACCATAGAAGAATGCATTAACTCTTCAATATAAATTCTGTACTTATGGTAATTCTTGTATCTTATAATGAAACATTTTCACAGCCTGTGAACTTCGTGGAATGTTTTAACTTGGAACTTTTACTCCAGCTGTCAGCATCTGATAAATGTGTTTACAGTAGTTTAAGGGACTGTGCCTTTTGATCACAACAGCTGCAAAGTACACCCTCCCTCTAGTTTTTTTACCAGTCTGAAATGTGCAGCATGTCTATCACTTTCTCAGATGGCATAATTCTGTCATCAAAAGATGTTATTCCCACTCTTTTCCAGAGTATTCAGTAAGATGGATGGTAGAAGAAACTTCTTTTGTGTGTGTGTGTATGGGAAGAAACAGTTAATAGTTTAGGACACGGTACTGGAAAGATTAATTGAAATAATACCTCAAGATTTAAAGTTAAAGTGTACCATTCAGAAAGAAAATATCGTATTCCCCTATCTTCTTCCTCCTCCTCACAGCATCATTAGGCTCAGCAAATAAGGGGGAAAACAGGGCACCATGTGGCATTCTGAAGGCATCTTTGAGGTGCTGCAAGGCTTCTTTTTTTGTTGTTGAAACAAAGACTACCATGGCTACCCCCGCTGTAACTTTATTATTTTTTTTACCGTGAGAGGAAAGCACTGTTCAGCACTCTAGAGCTGTATGTGTAGCAATCTGGACTATAGTGTAATGGACATTTTAAAGTCTTTTCTTTTTTTGGTATTTTGATGGGAGTTCAGAGAATGACAGTATTTTGAACTTTCATGTAGGAGCATATGTGTGTGAGAGAGGTTCAAGCAGCTTTTTATATGACATTTTTGTATTCCACACATGGAACTCTTTTTGATTTAAAGGTGAGTTGATGAGTTTGTTTCACATGCTTACTTTGCAGGGCACTTTTTCTTTGGGGAGCAAAACCTTTCCATTTTAATTTGTATTCTTTTTCCTATAGTTTATCAGCATAGCTGATCAGTTGCCTTTTCTGGTGGTTATTTGGGTCTCTTACAAGTCATTGCTTATTCTTCGAACTGCATTAGACGGAGGAAAAGGCAAGTTGAGTTTAAGCTTCCAAAATGGATATCAAAACTTCGCTACTGTGATGGTTGTAGGCCACAGGCCAATATGCAAGTCTTACAGTGCAGTCAAGTTTCCTAGTGATATAAACATTGAGTGCTAGTAATAGGCTTTCTGTGAAGCTTTACTTCAAATGGGTTCATCTTCTGCCTTCTTGAAAAGGGTTTTGTAACCTTGTACACTGATTTGAGACTAGTAGTAAAGGACCTAATTCTGAGTTTAAAGGAAAACAAAAAGTTTTAAAAGATTAATGAAGGTTAATGAAGGACATACTTGAATTATTGTAGTAATAAAATCAACAGTGTTTAGTGGTGAGAGTCTTTTCTTTCATGAAATTAACTTTGGGGGAGACGTTGGACAAATAGTACGTTCATGAAGCTGCCTTATATTGAGTTGAGACCATTGGTCCTTCTAACTGTAGATGCCAGGGTTGAACCTAGTAAGTTTTTGTATGTGAAGCAAATATTCAGCCATTGAGCCACAGTCTCCAGGTTCAGATTGGAAAGATTTGAAAGATTATTAACAGGGATGTATTTGCAGTCTCAGTGCTGAAGGAGCAAGGAGACAGCAAGGTAACAAACCCCCGGTATATACCATGACAACAGACAACCTTCTGGATTGAAAATAGCCACAACTTCATTGTACAGCAACTGTCAGAGCCCTGGCACAGCATAGAGCAATGGATCCTGTCATTGGCTGACCTGCCTGCTGGTTGATGTACCCCACCCCAGCCTGCCTGCTGATGGGGGATAATGGTAGGATTCCACACTGGTGCAGACCACAGTGTGGTTTCCTCTGCCACTTGAAAATGAAGGCACCTTGATAGCGCTTGAGCTGGGTATGTCCATTGTAAACCCTCACCCCAGAATCACTTAAAGGGATCCCCAAAATGGGGGAAACAGGCACACAGTCCACCTTCCCCCCAAAATGGATCTGGTCCATGCTGAAACCACCAAACACAGTTGTGTGGGAGAAAATAAAATAAGCCACTGTAAAACCCGACGCAACACACACACACCCATGCTGCAAAACAGAGGGAGGAATGGATGGGAAAAGCCACAAGGTTGACTGAGCCCGGTGGTGTGGCAGGACCCTTAATAACCGTGCTGAGCGGACCAGAAGGAAAACTCCTTCTGTGAGGTCTGCAGGCTATGGTCCTGCCCCCAGCCATGCCAGGCTGCGCCTTATGGGCAAGAGGGCTAAGGGGAGCCTGTGCCTCCCCAGCCGTTACCCTGCAGCACCACCAGACTCACCAAGCACCAGTTTGGTGTAGTGGTTAAGTGTGCGGACTCTAATCTGGGAGAACCGGGTTTGATTCCCCACTCTTCCACTTGCACCTGCTGATGTGACGTTGGGTCAGTCACAAGCTCTGGCACAGCTGTCCTTGAAAAAGAGCAGTTTGTGTCAGAGTTCTCTCAGCCCCACCCACCTCACAGGGTGTCTGTTGTGGGGAGGGGAAGGGAAAGGAGTTTGTAAGCCGCTCTGAGACTCCAAGTGAAGGGCGGGGTATAAATCCAATCTCTTCTTCTTCTTCTTCTTCTTCTTCTCCTTCTCCTTCTCCTTCTCCTTCTCCTTCTCCTTCTCCTTCTCCTTCTCCTCCTTCTCCTCCTTCTCCTCCTCCTTCTCCTCCTCCTCCTTCTCCTCCTCCTC
>NW_015161982.1:267750-275163 GCF_001447785.1 Gekko japonicus | reverse complement strand
TCCTCCTCCTCCTCCTCCTCCTCACCTGCTGCAGACCCCCAAACAGGGCCCAGGTAAGTCTGGAGCCCCTAGCACCTGGACATAAAGTAATCAAAACTGGAAACAAAACTTCTGTTCCTTAAAATAATTATTTCATATATAACATAGGGGAGGGGCTGCACTTGCTTTTAAGAGGTTTTTGCACAGATCCTTGAGAGCCATTTTAGGAATCCAAGTCTATAATTTAAAATTCTTTGATCTTACAATTCTTTATCTGATTGATAGAAACAATGCATAAATTACAGGTCATACTGGTGCTTTGTCTACTCTTTGTAGTTCGACAAGCTGAGGACAAGGGATCAGGAGAGGCAGAAAGGAAAAAGTGACTCAGTAGGTAATCTAAGTGACGGGGTGTCTTCCAGCCAGAAAATTGGCCAAAGCTCACACCAGTGCACATCATCTCCTTAGATTTTTTTGTATGCATAGTGCTTCCTCTTTCTTCTTAGTGTTGCAGTGCTCCTGACTTTAGTAGGCTTTCTTGATTATATATGTAGTAGGATTCTGTTTTCTTGTTGTTCTGTTCTGTTCTATAGGCCTGCCTGCACAAAGGGTCAGAAATTTTGCTTAGTGTGTTCTGGAGGCAGGTGATCTGGGGTACAGAGACAACAGGCTGTATTTCGAACTCGGTCTGCAACATGAAATACGAGTGCACAGAAACATATTGTTTGCTATATATGCTGGCAGCCAAGTGGGCATGTTGCAGAAGAACAGGAGGTCTCTCTCTCTCTCCCCCCCCCATAAATTAAAGAACTGACAGGGAGACATGTTGGAGGTTTATAAAATTGTGCAAGTATGGAGAAAATGTTCTTCACCTTGAAGAACAGGAGGTCTCTCTCTCTCTCCCCCCCCATAAATTAAAGAACTGACAGGGAGACATGTTGGAGGTTTATAAAATTGTGCAAGTATGGAGAAAATGGATAGAATATTCTTTCTCTCCTGTTTCTCTCCCTGCCTCTGATACAAGAATACCTGGCTCTCCCAATGAAACTTAGTACTAGTAGATTTAAGGCAGATAAAAGAAAACACTTTACAAAATGCATCATTAATTTATGGACTTCACTGCCACAGATGTGGTAATTCCCACTAGTTATATAGCTTTAGAAGTCGATTAGAGAAATTCATGGAAGGACAGGTCCATCATTATTAGTCATGGTGGCTGAAGGACCTTTGACATTCACGAGCAGTATGAGTTGCTGGTGAGGGGACTACAGCAAGGAAGGACGTAGCCTTATTCCCTTGCTGGGAAAATTAGCATTGGCTGCTGTGCAGCACAGTGTTTTGGACTAGAGGGACTCATCATCTGATCCAGCAAGATTCCCCTTACATTTATATTCAGTAATCTGAGAGCTACTGAAATAGATTTTTAAAAAAGATTGTTTCATATTGTATTGTGGAAACATACTAAGAAGAACAGGGATTTCAATTAATCTCAAACTTTAAAAAATGCCTGTGTGCATGTTTTAAAGTGTTATATGATATACAGCATTAATACATATAAAACAACATTTAGCATATTAATTTTTCTGTCTATTCTGTATAGCTTTTAAATGTCAGTATTGTTTTTCACAGGGTTCTATACATTTCCTAGACCTATCAAGTACAGATTATATTTTCCCAGGTTAAATTAGAAGGCTAAGAAAAGTAAAATTCCTAACAATCTAGTAAATTTTGAGCATCTGCAGTCAGTGGTTATTAGCTGGCTGCCTCACTGATAATTATTGGCATAATCAATGCTTGAAATCTTAACAGTTTTAAGATTAAGATTGGCAGCTGGAAGTATGTGACTGCTTTTTACATGAGATTAAAGATGTCGAGATGAAATCTGAGACATTTGATTTCTCACTAGTGGACTGGATGGATTTTTGACTTGATCTTAAAAGGCACATGTTACTGGAGCTATGACAACATGAAGAACTGAACCAGTGCATGGCAAGTATTTATGAATAGTAAGGAACAGCTGGTATATCTAGTTTCTGATATTTTCCTTTTTGTGAATTGTATTTGAGGTGTGTGAGAAATTCTCATGTTCAGTTCAAGCCATGCTGTTTCAAATTAGTTCTTTTTGGAGTACAAGACAAATCTCTGACAGTTAAACATTTTCTGCTCCCAGTCAACATGGCTCTGAACCAGCCTCAAAATGTTTTCATTGCTTGTTAGTTGGTAGCTGAGGTATAAATTGCCTAGTATAAACCAATACAGACCATATTTTGGTTGTTTTGTCATTAAGGGAGCAGTTTGGTGTACTGTAAACCAATGTAATGTAACATTGTAGACTTTGTAAAATGTTGCTAAGCCAGTAATACGCAGTGGCTTGGAAAACATGTTGCTCTTTGCCATGCAACCTGTGGTTCTTCTGAGCAGTCTTCTCCATTGTGGCATCCTTCTTATATTCCTGGACAGAAAGCATGGCCATTGCCCAGCCAGGCTTGTTAGCAGGTGGTTGCCACCTTGAAACAGCCACCTCTGTTGCAAGGACTAGAGGACAGGTAAACTGTGAGCATCCTAAGTTGCAGACCTTGTGCCAGGGATGGAAGTAAAGGGCCCCTCTTCTCCACCAACTTCCCCCCATTCTCTGCAGTGGCTGGCAGGAGGGGAGCAAACTGGTCTCAGAGAGTACAGCCACCATCCCCTCCATGGCAGCCACCTAGGATAAGAACAACCTGGCTACAGTGGGGTACTACTGGTTGTACTCCCCTTTCTCCGTGGTCAGCTTGCTCTCTTTTGTGAGTCTTAGTAGTCTTGCTTTCTTGCCTGAGCTGCTGTTTCTATGCTGGGAATAGTGTGAAAGTGCAGCCCTTCCATTCACTCCCCAGTACACAAGGGGTGGTTAAAATTCAACAGAGGTGGGGAGAGAGAACTCTACATGCTCTATAGTAATCTGGTAATTATAAAAAGTTATAGTTGTATACTTTATAAATATGTCTTATTGTATGTGTGTGTATTGTAGGGTTGGAACGCAGGGCGCACAATTAGTTGTGTAGCTCTTTTGTTTGATCATTATTGCAAATGTGGCTCTTTATGGGCTACAGAATAAGTAACACTATACTAAGCAATTTGATAAAGAAAAAAAAGGGGGGCAAAATAGGATACGCTGAAATCTACTTTCTAGAGTAGTAATGTTTTTAATCATGCAAGGTGCTGTTCTTAAAGCTATTTTCTCCAGAGTGTCTTCTCTTAATAGGTGAAATATTCCAGGGTAAGTTATTTAATGCCTAAAGTTTTCCTATATTAATTTAGAGTCTAACATAAATTTTAACTTTGATGACTTTATATAAAAACCTGGAATATACAAAAAAATATTCAACATCTCTCTCTCTCTTTTCTGGATTTCTATTCTTTTCCCCCCAAGATAATTTTTTTTTTTGAAAAAGAGATTAATCAACATAAGTAACTTTTCAGTTTCATTTTAGAACCAAGATACTTGTTTGTTGTATTATTACATAAAAGTAGTAGGGAATGATTGGAAGTATTGAACAGTGCAACTATTAGCATTTTTACATATTTAATGATATCTGCAATGTCTGTTTTGGGCCATAGTTCCTGCCAGATTCTGGAACATGTCTGTCTTTAAAATACGTACATCCTGCCTTATCTCCATAGACTTAAGACTGCTAACAATGCAATAAGAAGCTGCAAGGATACAAACACAACAATCTATTAGCAAGACAAAAACAGTATAGAATAGATCAAAAAATGCTCTGATTAAAGCCATAGCCAAAACTGTTTACTAAATGTCTTACACATTTTACATGCTTTTTTAAATGCAGCAGGTGAGGGTACTCTCTGCATCCCATCTGGTAGGCTGTTCCAGAGAATGAGGCCCTCCACAGTAAAAGTCTGTTACTTAAATGTCCTGACAATCCTAAGAGGGCGCCACAACAAGAAGTCAGTCTAAATATAACTGGTATGTGTCCGTATAGTGGGCGATGCCGTTCACTGAGGGCCCTGAGCTCTGAAGTGTTTCAAATGTAATAAGCAGCTCTTTGAATTGGATTCAGAAACAAATAGGTAACCAGTGCAATGAAGATAACACCAGTTCTTGGTTAAAAGAAGCAAATTTCAAAAAGCTTTAACAAGGCCAACAGGCTGCACAAAGCACCATTCAACTCTTTCTTTCTTGCTTGCTTGCTTTCTACCCACCCACCCACAGGGGGCATGATAGAGATTTGTAAAACTATGAATACTTTTATGGGGGTGGAGTTTAATCCTGTTGTTATGCTGAAATCTAAGGACGTATACAGTGAGGATCACTGGGAGTACGTTTGTTAATTAAAAAACAGCATAGGCTTACTTTCACAAGCTGCAGTGATGGCCATAGAAAGGCAATAGACAGATTCATGGAGGAGAGGTCTATCAGTAGCTGCCTCAAGTTTTCATGAATAGAGGATATATACCTCTGAATGCCAGGTGTCAAGGACTGGGAGCAGCAGAATGTTGTTACCAGTTTATAAAGATACATCTGGCTGGCTACTGTTGGAAATATAAAACTAGTAGGCATTGATCTGATCCTGCAAGCAATACACACACACACACACACACACACACACAAATGAAGAAGAAAAGATTGAATTTATACCCCTCCCTTCACTACCCAAGGAGTGGAGGAGTGGGGAATCAAACCCGGTTCTCCCAGATTAGAGTCCGCATACTTAACCACTACACCACACAGTTACTCTTTAAAGTTTTAAACTGTATCCTTCCTATTCTTAGGTTTGATTCAATTGTGCATGTTAATTTCAACATTCTCACTTCAATAAGCAAAAGCCAGAGTTATGGAAGTAATCTGTCTTCAGGAGGGAACCTTTAGCCACCTGTGGAGTGTGGAGGCAGGGCTGGGCCCAGTGCTTGTTTCTCTACATGCCTACAGGGTGTGATGTTGAATTTAAGCCATTCGGTGACTCCTGTGTGACTTGGAAAGCGTAGTGTTATACCTCCATGCAAACTATGTGTCATTATTAACTTAGCCTTGCTATCAATTTGCCTTTAATTTACCATATATAGAACTAATGTAGTCTGTTGGGGAGTATGCTTGAGATTTAGAACTGACACAGGGTAGTTTTTGCAGCTGTGTTTTATATGACATCTGGAATGCATCCACAGCACCAGCTGTAGTGTAAAAGAAATAAAAGAAAACAATGGCAGATGAGAAGGATTCCAGTAAGTTGTGTCATCAAACTTAACAGGGATAATCTAAACATTCAGGTATTGATGGGAAATAGCTCTGTACACTTTATCCATTATTTTTGTTAATTATTTATTGTTTTAATAAACACATGCAAGCACAGGCTGTAGGTCTCTTGAAATTTAATGCCACACTTCTGGTTCTGCTATGAGCTATTGAACTAGAATGTATCATGGCAACTTCTCTCCTAAGTCTATATATTGCTGTTCTGCAGTGTGTTTGCCTGACAATTCAATTTAAATAACTTTTTGGTAATCATTGGTGTAGGAAGAGTCCAACCAACTCAAATCCATTGGAACAAGGAAGTAGAAAATGGGTTGAAGGGCTAATAGTCTAAGTTGGTATTAGAAATCTGTGCAGAGGGGAGGTAGGTATATTTGAACCTCTTTTGTTGATGCTATGTGTTGCATACTTTTTTGGGGGGGTTGTTTTGTGTGGGGGGGTTGCTGTTAAGTCACAGCTGACTTGTGGTGACACCACTGGATTTTCAAGGCAAGATATGTTCAGAAGTAGTTTGACATTGCTTACCTCTGCATCATGACCTTGGTGGTGGTCTCCCTTGCAAATAATGTCCAGAGCCGACCCTGCTTAGCTTCTGAGATCTGACTGACGAGATCGTGCTAGGCTATCCAGGTCAGGGCTATTTCCTTGTGCCACTTTTTAATAGTTTTTTTTAAAACAGCAATAGCTGTTCTCATACATGCAATATAAGATTGTAGTTTAAAGAGGAAAGGAGAGTTATTTGTCTTGTAGAAGTGTGTGTGAGAGAGAGAAACACTAAGTAGGACTCCTGATTTGAGCTCATACTCCAGTGCCCTGGACTGTACAAGCGTTGCTAGGCCAGCAAGCCTGATTTGTCAGAGTGAGGACCCTTCTAGTTCACTGCAGAATGGTGGCAGTGAGGGATCTATAGTCCAACAGAACTCTTTCCGTGGCCATGCTTCTTCTTTTCTACCCTTCCCGCTCCATTGGGAAAGCTTTTAAAAGCTGTTAACCAGAAGTATCGAAATAGGAAAATGGAAGGTAAGGAAAATATAAGAGGTGAGTTCAGCTCTTCCCGGTTGCACATAAATGCTGTCTTTTCATCCCCCCCCCCATACACTCTTTATGGTGACTTGATTATACTATTGTAGCATTTAGTTTGGCCTTCTTCCTTGAGACCAATATAGATGTTACATGAACATTGCTTTTTAGATGTATTTCCCTGTTCTCTTTCAGGAAGTGGGGAGAAAACCTATCCTGTGATTGCAACCAGCCACTAAGAATTGCTGAGCCCAATGTACTGGGCCTTGTGTTCTGTCTGTTGCAACTGTATAAGGATAATGGGAGGGGAGAGTGTGTGTGAGAGATGCATGCATCTAATCTAGTTCTGAGTTAATTCATTGCCATAGTATGGAACTGTATGTATGTCTTTGCAGAGACAGTGAGAGTATCCTGCATGGAGTAGCCTCCATTGACCACATGGATGTTCACCTGGCTGTTTTAATGTTTAATGAAATTACTAGAGCCAGTTATATATACACAGAGAGAGGGAGTCAGATTGTATTGCAGTATAAAAGACTGAGGTCTGCAGTGACTGAATGTACTTTAGCCAATGTTAGCCACTTGAGTAAGTGATGAGCATGTGAACCTGCTCCCCCCCCCCATTCTGCATGAACTTCTTGGGAGTCATTTGGTCAGGAAGAGCAGAATAACAGGGGTTCAGTAATAGGCTTGCCAGGTCCCTCCTGGCAGCCAGCAGGGGATGGGGTGGGCTTACTGGGATCAGCAGGTTTTATCTGACAATTCAGGGACGTGCCCACGTGACTTCCAGTGTGACCCAGAAGTGACACGGGAATGTCAGGGTGCTGCTCTGGTTCTTGGGCAAAAACTGTGGTAGAATTAGCTTTTATCTATGTATCTATCTCAAATAAATTATATGAATGAAGTAACTAAATAAATTATGCAAATGGAGGAGAATAATTAATTATAGAGTTTTTGCCCAAAACCCAAAGTGTCATCCTGACATGCCAATGTCACTTCCAGGCCACGTTGAAGTCACATAGGCATGCCGCTAAAACATTGGGTGTTCCTCCCTTTTGGGTGGGGGTTAGTCCCCCTGTGCGCCAGTTGATTGGTGGTGGAGAGGTGGGGCCTGGCAGTGGGGGACCCCCACCCCATTGGGAGATCTGGCAACCCTACTCTGTAGGCTT
>NW_015161982.1:255796-267684 GCF_001447785.1 Gekko japonicus | reverse complement strand
CACTCTTTCTTGTTCATATTTTTATGGATCCACGTGCACTTTTATGAATTGATAGAAGTGAATTGAATGCTGCAAAACATACAAAACATATCTTGACCTGTTAGTATGAAAGATTATCACTTTTTTGTAGTTCATAAGTATAATGGCATGTATGTACATAAAGAAATGTTCTTGCTAAATTTGGATCAGGACTAATGTAGACAACTGTCCCAACTTCAGTTGCCAGTGCTGCCAAAGCGGCTTTTTGCCCTGCTGTAGGAATTCTGCAGGTTGCCTGGATGTGTCCCCCAGCAGGGCAAATAGCTTCTTTACAAATGTGTGAGGTCAGCAACATGGCATAAAAGAAAATGTTTAAATTCTTGTGCCCAGTGACCCAACCCCAATTGAAATAGCTGCTGTTTCACAATTAAAAATGCACAGGAAATCCATCACAGACATTCCTTCACCTCATCTCATTTTACCTTTAAATACAGAATCTGATGTCCATTAATGCTTGCTTCCTTAATAAAAGTACTGTCTTTCTCACCACAGGAATTGGGAATGCAGTTTAGCTTAGACTTGATGGGTCTTGTGTAAGAGCATTCAGTTGAATGATTGGTCATACTTAACCTCCGTTAGTGTAATGATACCTTGAGGGACTGCTAATATTTGAAGCGGCAGGAAGTTTTGCCTGAATAGCATAGGAGAAAGCCTCTCTAAAATGGGACACAAAATAATCAAATGATTGTCCAATCTGTAAATAAGGAAATTTAGTCATATTGCATTTGGATTACCAATATCTCTCTGTAAGATTATTATACATATCATTCTGCTTCTGAAGGTACATGCTGTTTCAACATTTTCTGTATATGCACAGCAACCCTATGTTAATTTTTTTCAGAAAGATTGCTCTTCCCTTTGTAAGTAATATTTCAAAATTAAAACTTCACTACAAAGGAGAATGAGGGAGTTAAAAATAGACTTTATTAGAATTCCTTCTAGGTCTTTCGCCTTGCATTGTGACCCAGAACACAAACGGTAATTGGTTCCAAGTATATATTTTTCATAGAAATACATGTCTCCCCCATCTCATAAATGATTCTTAACAAACCTTTTAGCCTGGGCATCCATGCTCCCACCCTCAGGTTCGTGGGGAGGGCAGACTATACTTGGTATCTAACACTTCATACTTCTTTCTGACAGCTATGCTTTGATGTTCAAATAATACCTTGCTTTAATGTGGCATATTACAGTCTTTTCTTAAAGCCTCTTACAGCTGCTATCGGCTTTTTGAAACTTTCTTTAACTCAAATCTTTATAAAACTGGTTTTGACTGTGATCTGTTCGAAATAAAATAATTCTTGTTCAACTATGTACATGGCCCTATTGTTTTGGACCTCTCTCACAAACACTTTGAAATGCTCAGAATTTTCTCGTGCTGTGCCAGGGTGGATTGTGTAAATAAAAGCAAAGAATTTTATTAGATACTTGTGGTGTTAACTGCTACAGTGATTTTAATCCCTCTGTCCTGCCCACACCCTTGCCTGTAACATTGCATGCTACTTTTGAAGACTGGTCCTATCCAAGACAGAAATGATGTATCAGCACCTTGTTCCCTTAAAAAAAAAGAAGAAAGACTACTTAAGCTGTGTTGTCTTTTTGATATATGAAAGTCAGCCCATGTTATGTAACATTGCATGCTACTTTTGAAGACTGGTCTTATCCAAGACAGAAATGACGTATCAGCACCTTGTTCCCTTAAAAAAAAGATGAAAGACTACTTATGCTGTGTTGTCCTTTTGATATATGAAAGTCAGCCCATGTTAAGGCTGAATTTGGAGCTAGAATGGCTTCATTATGTGCCAGGCAGGTGCCTTGCAAACTGGTGCTTTCTTGGTCACTGAAAATCATCTCTAGGTCACTGGCAGAGACACTTTACAGGTATTAATTTGTTGCCTATCTGAACAAAAGAATTAAAGCAGATGAGCAGACAAATATAAACTGTTGTGGTCTAGTAATTTTTGTCAACTTTCTTGACAGCTTAGTTTTAGATTGTTTTGGTACTGGCTCATAATTGCACGTCACCAGAGATATTCAGATGCTTCACTGATTGCTGGGCACCAGTTCTTGCCAAACTGTGTATCAGATTAATTCAATGGGCATTTTCATGGTGGGTTGAAAACAAAGCATTAGGAAGGGGCACAAACTGCAAAGCAAAATTTGTGATAAATTTTGCCCTGTTTGTAGTTCAGGAACTGAAGTCCATGATGGTCATGGAGTTCCACAAACTTTTAAGGCAGTTCATGGGGTTTGTGCTGGTTACTGGCCAGAGCAGAAAGCAGAGATTTAAAGGGACTCTGAGTCCCTTTAAACCCCAGCTTTCTGCTCCAGCAGAAAGTTGCGAAAACTGTTGAGCAGCTGGGAGAGCTTCCCTCCCCTCAGCTATTTTGGGCTGCACAAGTAAACTGGGAAACAAGGAGCAGCCTGTCTGGGATTAGGTGACACTTCAACAGGGGAAGCCCTTGTCTGTCACCCAGCAATCTGGAAAGCCCAGATGCTCACCCACTCTCCACCATCACCTAAGGATGCCCCCCCTGCACCTCCCATTGGGAATTCACCCAGGAGGCCAGTGAAGGAGGAGGCCAGTGGCAAAGGGGCCGTGATGCAGAAGAGACAGCCTGCTGTGAGCCATGCAGCAGCAGCAGGGCCACAACAGCAGTACAGTGGCCAGGCCCAGGGCAGGGGAGGTGATGCAGGCAGGGAAGGAGGCCACTTCAGCCAGGGGACCACGTGGGTTAGGCACTTTCTGGTGGCGGCCGCAAAGCTGGCCCCCAGCAAGAAAGCAAGCTGGCCATGGGAGATACCCAACCCACATGGTCCTCGGGCTGGAATACCCTCCTTCCCTGCTGGCCCCACTTCTCCCACCCTGGGCTCCTGGGGTGGGCTTGGGTGCTGTACTGCTGCTGTGGCCCTGCTGCTGCTACCACATGGCTTATCACAGCCATTGCCTCACCTAACCGCACCTTCTCCACCGCTGGTGTCCTGGGTGAGTTCCAATGGGAGGTCTGGGGGCATCCCCTGATGACAGGGGAAGGATGGGTGAGTGTCCTGGTGCTCCAGGATTGCTGGGCAATGGACAAATGGTTCCCCAGTTGAAGCGGCACCTGACCCTGGACAGGCTGTCCCCTGTTGCCCAGCTTTCTTGTGCAGTCCCTTTAAAGGGATTGCACAAGATGCCCAAAACAGCTGAGCGGCTGGGAGCACTCCCACCACACCGCTGTTTTTGCTGCTTTCTGAAAACCCTGTTTAAAGAGACTGAGGTTTGCTGGGCCCACAAACCGAACTGGTTCATCAGAGGGCCACAAACCGAACTTCAGTTTTGTGGTTCATGCCCATCGCTACAAAGCATAGTTGTTCCATTCTTTAGAAAGAGCAGCAAGGAGGATCCTTGTAACTATTGACCAATAAGCCTGTTGGACATAGCCTCTTAACTTTACAGCAAATATCTTCTTAGTAGACTGGAAGAATGGGAGCAGGCTAACAAGCTCATTCAAGCAGAACAAGCAAGCTTCAAGAAAAGATTCAGTATGACAGATCATTGCATGACCCCATTCTACCTTGCCACACAGTGCATAAAGGGTGCCACTATATACCTTTATGTGGCATTCATGGACTCAGCTGCTGCATTTGATTCAGTTGACAGGGATATACTTTGGTATAAACTAGCGGTTACCAATATAGAAAAACACTTCTTCTTTTTACTTTTTACTACAGTTACTAACAATGTAACTACTAAAGTAAACTTGGAAATGTCTGGCTGTCTGAGTGACAGAGAACATCCCAGTAAACAGAAAAGTTAAACAGTCTTAGCTCCTTTACTTTTTAATCTGCTTCTCAACAATATCATTGAGAGGTTGTTGGGGCCAGAGTTCATTCCATCTTCAGATGGCTCAAAAAAGTTTTCCACTCTTTTGCATATGGGTGATGTGGTTTTATTGTCCCTTACTCATGCAGGGCTTAGGAGGCTATTGTTCAAACTTAGTGACTTTTCCCTAAGTATTAACAATGCTAAGACAAAGATGATGGTTTTTGGCAAAGAGCCCCGCAAATTTCAGTGGTCCATTGGCAGTATTCCTGTTGAGAAACGTAAGAAGTTCACGTCTCAGAGTTATCTTCTGTGAAAGCCTGTCCTAGAAGGCACACTTGGAAATCATAAAACCCTCAGTTCTTCAGACACTAGGTGCTATTTTAAAATTCATTTGCACCAAGGGAGGCTTTTTGAGTCATCCTGCCCTGAAATTGTATCAGAACAAGGCCACTGCCCAGCTTCTACATGGAATAGAAATTTGGGGCTTAAATGATGTCCTGAACAACAACCTGTTCGAAATCTTCTTCTTTTTTAAATCTAGCTTTGCCTAAGGGCACTCCAGCTGCCTTGATGTGGGCCAAACCTGGCCTTCCTTCAATAAGGGCTCAGGTACAAGTTGGTTCAATAAATTGTTGGCATAAGCAGACAAAAGCCCCAGCATCCTATCTCTCAAGGCAATGTTTCACTCTTATCCAGAGTGATAGTACCTGGGTCACTAGATATAATAGTATTCTTAATATTCTTTTCTAGTTGACTGCCAAGGGATTCCCTGGGTTAGCTCCAAACTCCATGAATGGAGTTTGATGGCTTGATTAATAGGCATACAATAATAACTTCCAAATTCTCTCCCTGGTCCAAATGACTCAAAGTGGATCACAACAAAGCCCATTACTTGTCTAACATCACGTTTTACAACCTAAGACCTGCCTTTATAGCCATTCCCTTTCAAACCATGCAGTCTGCCATCTTAACAGTATATACTCATACAAACAGGTTTCTCACTGTATCTGCAGCTGTGGTATGGTAGAAGTTGAGGACCATCTTCACTACATGCTGTGTTGTCCTCTATGTTGGGAACTCAGGTATAAATTTCTGGCAGTCATCTTAGCCAACCTGACTGTATCCACAGCTGGAGAGAAGATAATATATGCCATTAAAGGTTTATTGATTGATTGGAGAAGATAATATTCCTTCTTGGGGACGTAGGCACATATGTTACACACATGGCAGTCCTATATGCTCTGGTTACCAAGAAAATATGTGCAAAAGTCATGTCTGAAACTTAAAATGTGTACTTTTGTAATATGTTTTAATTGTATGGCATATTATCTTGATTATTGTTTTTATTCTTTCTGTGTTTTATTTAGACCAACTTTGTAATGGCCTTTGGCCACATGCCACAAACATTAATAAAAAAAATTGCATGATCTATTACGGAAAATAATTCAAGCAGCTGCTGCATTTGTTTTGTGTGAACGTATGCAAAATCTGGCATCATCTCTTCAAGAAGGTACAGACTCCACATTTTATACTACTCTCTAGACTAAACACTAACTTATTCATTGATTCTCCTCCCCCATGCTCTGTTTCCGTAATCTTGTTTGACAGATCTGTCATTAAAAACTAATTGAGAATCAAGTAGCTGGAGCAAAGAAATGACAGTCATGCAGCTGTAATTTTAAAACAAAACAACGACGAGATCCCCCCCCCCCCAAAATAAAGGAAATTACTATCCAGGTGAACTAAGTTATTACAATTATATGTTAGTGGTGTGTTCATGTTGCAATGCCTACATGCTAGCTATTAAGTGATTCTAAACAGTAATCAAATTAATTACATATTTCAGTTAGAAAAGAAGGTATCATATGAAAATGATGCTGTTCTTAAATGCTAAAACTATATAAAGATTTTAGTTGTTAAGTAGTGCATTGAATTGCAGTATTGCAGAATAAGCGCCAACACATCAGAGATGAAAACAGGGGTGTTCTTTTATATGAGGGTCTAGGGCTAGATTCTGACAGTCTGATAGAAAATGGTGAAGCCCACACAATTTAGACTCAGATGTTCCATAAGCAAGAACTAAAAATACACATGAACGCATGGATGCAGATGAAAATAATAGGGGGAGCAAGCCACAGACTACAAGACAAAACAAATATCTTTATAAATATGTGCATCTATTGTTGAGGAATAATACACTATTTAGAGAAATCTCAACAAATCCCAGGTGCTGGGTTGCCATGGCACCTAGAAATTTCATTGTGATATAATAGTATTGTCAGCAATGATTTTATTGGAGCACATCTCAGTAGTTCTCAGTGGAAGTATAAAGGGATGGATCATCCAGTTTTTCCACTGGTGAGAAAGAGAGGACCACAAGAAAGGCTATGTTTGGACCATGGGACCTGTATGAACAAAAGCCTTGTGGAATTAGGGCTGTACTATTTGCCAAGTTTGCTTGAAAAAGATGGCTGGATCCAACCCAATACTTATTTATCATTTTGCATCAGAATGTTTTGTTGTATGACATAAAAATAAATGTGCATGAAGTTCTTGTCATATCTTATTTATCCGTAAACTTAACTGTACACCTTTTCGTGGTGGTAGGTGAGTTCATTTTTAACTAGTTGCTCTCTATCCTGCCTCCAACATTCAATTAAATCAAACTTTTAAAAGCAGTAATGGAATTATAAAGAATTGGGAAGAAGGAAGGCTAGGGAATTTTTTTTTTTTTGCTGCAGTGATGACTACTGGGGTTTTTGTGTATTGTATGCTATAATACCATTATCACAGAGTTGATAAACTGTGAAGAGGTTAGTATTAGGTTTTATGGCTACCAACGTTTGGAAAGTTTCATGTTAAAATACGAAACCCTCATGGCTGAAAAACTAGCCTTGCTCCTACATTTTCTGGGCCTGATTTACAGGAAACTAATCCCATTTTTTGCTGAGAAATATTGAGGCATAGCAATAAGTGAATAGGCAAGATTTATTACTAAGTAGAAAATCTTAAGCAGAAATAATGCTTAAGGACTCAGAGGATACACAGTGTGCCTGTTATTTGCCACTAGCAATTATGTCCTTGGCTTTCTCCTCCCCACATATCTAAAATTAAGAAGCATGATTTACAGAGTGATGGGAAATCTCAAACAGATTAAAGCCCCAGCGTCTTTGTCTTTAGAAATTAAGGACTGACTCTACTTCTGTTGCTAGTGAACTATGACCAGAAAATTCGGGTATAATATTGCTTCCCAATCACACAGTGTTTTTCTGCACATATCAGTCCAGTACTTGTCTTCACATTTCTACCATCCCTTAAAAAACATACATTTTTCTTTTAACGTTTCTCCTTTGTTATAGTAAGACCTTTTTACTATTCTTCCCCCAAAATTTAGTTTGTACTTCGTTTCACCAGAACTAAACTTCGAATTTTTTCAGTATGAGGGCTGATTTCTGGAATGCATGGATGAATGAAGCAAACCTTTACTGTGCTGAACCTGGAACTAGATGTGTTTTTGTGGGCATCCCTGTTGTAACATTCAGATATTTTAAATTATTTATTTATTTATACTTTCTATTTCTATCCCACCCTTCCCTGCACAGCAGGGCTCAGGGCGGGTTACAGCATAATAAAATAGCTAAAAATATAGCTTTACAATAATAAAAATGATAATGTTAATTTACAGTGGCACATAATAAAACTGATGCATTACAATTGGTGACTATCTGGAGGATATCCGCGAGGCGACTGGAACTCTCGGTTGGGGGTCAGTATTCATTTAACCGTTGCTATCCCCCGACCATATGCCTGGTGGAACATCTCTATCTTGCAGGCCCTGCTAAATTATTTCAGGTCCTGCAGGGCCCCAGACTCACTACACAGAGTTCTACCAGGTGGGGGCCAAGGCTGATAAGGCCCTGTCCCTGGTCCAGGATAGCCGGATCACTTTCGGGATGGCGATCACCAACCGGTTGTCATTGACTGAGCATAGAACTCTTTGAGGGATGTACCAGGAGAGGCGGTCCTGCAAATACACTGGTCCCAGACCAAAAAGAACAGTTTCTGTCAAGAGCTTTCTCAGCCCCACCTACCTCGCAGGGTGTCTGTTGTGGGGAGGGGAAGGGAAAGGAGTTTTTAAGCTGCTCTGAGATTCCTTTGGGTAGTGAAGGGCGGGGTATAAATCCAATCTCTTTTCTCTTCTTCTTCTTCTTAAAGGTCAGTAACCAAACCTTAAACCTAATCCTTTGTCTGCTTCCCAACATTCTCCCTTCCCTCCCACAAGCCACATCATCCCAAAGAATGAGAACAGTAAGCTGATAGAAGGGATGGCTCTAAGTCCTGATTTATACTTTTCCTGTAAATTACTTTTGCCAGTTTTCCTCAGCATGACTTCCTGGCAGCGTTGATGGGAATTGTAGTTTCCATAGCCTGTCAGACTGAGGGCCAGTAAAACATTCTCACCAAGCCTGTAAGTTCTGAGCATGCACCAACAATGGCTGTCACTTAGTTGCTTCTGTAATGATAAATGTTGCCGATGCAAATATGTTCAAAGTAGTTTCAATTTCAAATCTTAAATATAAGCATATGGTGGGCTTGGCCCCAAAAATGATTTACAAGAGAAAATGGGGTTTGGGAGTAGGGGTAAGTTCAGTTTTTGAACATTACATATTTGTATTGTAGAGCTGCTAATTAAAGTATCTCAGGGCATATGCAAAGTCCTTTCCTTAATTACTAAACTAGTGTATTTTCCTGCCTTTTGACAAGAATTTAGAAGCAGGTTGTATATATTTAGCCCATTTTTTCCTACTTATAAGGTCTGATCCTATTACTCTTTTCTCCTCACATTTTTCATTCGCTGTACCTTATTCTACAAACTTATTCTGCAGAATAAAAATGTCTCCCCCCCCCTTTTCTTAAACAATGTACACGGTGGTGTTCCAGGTGGTCAGCCATGTTGGTCTGAAGCAGTAGAACAAATGTAGAGTGCAGTGGCACCTATAAGACCTTTATTCAAGGTATGAGCTTCCATGTGCATACACATGTCCTCTTACATTGCCAGTGTTACTAGGACATTTGGAATCCGAACATTACCCCAACTCTGTCCGAAATCTAGGCAGATCAAATTATTTTTATATTTCTTTTTGCCAATCATTTTAGTGAAACTACCCTTACGGTAGCAAGATTCTGTACTCCGGCATGTTCAACAAGGCAGAAAAAGATGGTCTAGAATTTTAGTAATTTTATTATTATTGTATATTTTCTGTATGGAATATCTATTTTATGCATCCAGTGTGGATTATGTATTGTTGATTTTGATGACTGCTGATCTCGGATTGTAATAAACTAAGTCGAGTAAAGTATGTAAGTAATTATGGAATATCAACATATTAAAGGTATTCTCTATTTTAAGGACTTAAACGGGCCAAAAGTTATTTCTGCATGAAACATAGCTCACTGGGTACACTCAAAAATGTTTAAACTTGGCAATTGTTAACTTATTACCTATCAGCAGAAATGTTCATCAGCTTGAGACCAGGTTTTCAAAACAATTTGTTTGGAATCTTTAAAAAAATGATGCAGACATTTTCAGTACAGGTGTTAACAGTGTTTTGTTTTAATTGCCTTTCTTTTATGTGAAGGAAATTGAGAAAATAGGTTGCCAACACATGCAAACAGTACACCTTTAAAATTCTGGTTAATTTTATTATTTGGAATGGAAAGAAAGGTGTTATACTTAATAGCAATAGAAGAATTTGAATCAAAGTGTTGTTATGAGTCAGCCGCGGTAACACTAAAGCTGTTCTTAACATAAAAATACTTCCACCCATTATCCAAAAATTGATTGATTCTTAATCTGGAGCAGTCAAGGTGTTGTCACCAGAAGTCTTGCTTTTGAGAGAAAGCACACACATCAGCAGCAGACCTGGCCTTCCCAACTCTATAGAATCTTCTCACTTTTATTGGAGCAGTCCTACTTAATCTGGAACAGTCAAGGTGTGTGTATATCTTTACAGCTAGATGGGATCCCTATTACATCTACTCCATTTCAGCTCTACCTCCAGTCTGTTTTATGCCACTTGGGCTTTTTTGTTTATACAAAAAAGGGGTGTTTGTACTCTGTGGGCATTGTCCACTGTTGTGCAGATGACAGCATCCTAGAATGACAAAGCTGTAGGTCTGCTTTTCTATACATTCTGTCCAAAAAGTGCAACAAGGTCATTATGCAACAGTTGACATGATTTTCACATCCAGAAACAGTTCAATTGATTGGAAGATTGGTAATGCAAACAATAGGCAGGTTTTGTAGAACGGTTGGCCATAGATTTGTGGATGAAAGTAGGAAGGGATGAAGCTATGCCCCTTAAACAGCAAATAACCAAAATCCAGGCCTTTGATCTAAGGAGAAACATAAGATTAAAGCATGGGATGGAAAAGAACAATGACTAGATTCTCCTCCTGCATTGTCTGAGTATGAGAATTTTGCCTTTCTGGAAGTAAGGGAGACTTCAGTTTCCTCTGTAGCAGGGCTGTTCTCACTTGGCTTGTGTAATGTGTAGCTGAGGTCTCAGGCTTGGAATTGAGAAAGTCGGTCTCTGCCAAAGGAACACTCCGTGCAGCAGAGGACTTCCCCTTAAATGGAAAAGGGTGCTGTGCAAGCAAAACCAAGGCTTAGGATCCAAGCCAGTGTCACTGCTCCAAAACAGTTGCCTACTTCAATTCCAGACAGTAGTAAAACACTTCATTTTATTTCATTCATTCTTCCTGTCGAACAGCCAAAGAATGAAGATGAATGCTCTAGTTACCTTTGCCAATGTTATTCCTTATCCTTCATGAAGTCACCTAGTACTAAACTGAGCGGAGTGACTGGGCATATGTAGATGAATATGTAATAACTGTGTAAATGTATCTTGTAACTAGCTCAAGGGCCTGTTCAGAGTCGTTCCCTGGTAGGGTGGCTACTTGAAATGCAAGCTTTGTTCCAGTGTATAGATGCATGGATTTTCAACCTACTGTGTTGCCAAATGAGTCATAGTGCAGTGGTGTATTTGCAAGACACATGTGGCAAGTCTTTGCTCGGAAATGGATCATATCATAGAGCAGTACATCTGATTCCACTTTAAGCACCATCATGCTACTGTTGGTTTTTGTGAATTGGCTCTCAGGAACTGTTCACAAATGCTTTCCTTTGGATAGAAAAACCCCCAAAAGAAAGTACATTCTAGTGATTCCTGACTCTAGTAGTAGTAGTAGTAGTTGTTGTAAAGTACAGCACAAACAACAACAACGTATAAGCTTCAGTTGAACAAATATGCCACTTTGCTTTTATGTTTAAACCAAAGCTTTTTGCCACAGGTTAAAAATAAATAAATCATGTTTTGTCCTGTGAATATAAATACACGTTCTAATTTGGATATAGAGCAAAACACATTCTAATATCTGTCTGACACTGGGGCCCAATTTGGCTTTGGGACTATGGTGTGGGGGAGGAGGGGCTTCAGGCTTCCTCCCCAGGCTGCTTTCTTGAAAGTCCTCAGGGGGCTATTTGCCTCATTGCAGGGCTCCGTGTGCAGTATTAAGCACATGTGGAGTTCCACAGTTGGGGTAAATGCATGGATGGTATAGATGCATGATTCTCTGAGGCTAGAAGACTGAGGACCTTCCCACATAGGTCCCCCCCCCCAATTGGTTCAGGCCATACTGCCTCAGTTTCTCCCTTGATTTCCAAATGCATTTTTGTGTCTTTAGTTTTTTCTTCACTTTTATTTGTTTTTCTCCTGTTTCCCCCCCCAGTTATTTTGAAACCACTCTTAGCTCCACCTGTCTGGATGCCAACTGTGTGATATCCTGGCCACTCCCACCCACCTCCAGCCCACTTTTCAATTATTGGACTGTCATCATCAAATCACTCCCCCCCCCCGATGCGTGGTTTTGGTTTTGATTTTTTGGGGCTCTAAAATATTGATATCATTATAGTGTTGTAACGATAGTTTAAGAAAGTTATCTAAATACCCAGTTTTCTTTTTAAAGTTTCTAGCTCTTT
>NW_015161982.1:251775-254371 GCF_001447785.1 Gekko japonicus | reverse complement strand
TTAAGTTGAAGTATTTCTCACCTAACTGTAATAAAGACCTGGGTTTTACCGCTATGTGTATTCGTAGCAAACAGGTAACCTTAGGCAATATTATTTTAGCTGTTGGGGAAAATTCTTAATTTAGGTACCTCATTTGCTTTGTAGCTGTCAGGTTTGAAAACATTTAAGCAAACATTTCCACATTAAAAAATTGGAACTACTTGCAATATAGTATGGCACTAATAGATTATAGAATGTTTTGGAAAACAGATGAATTTTGTGTACCTGTGTCTCAAACTTACTCTTAATGGAATATGACATGCTTTTGGTACCAGTCTTCAGCTCAGATCCTGAAGTCATTTGCTTTTTAATATTTCCACTGAGGCCTTAATGTTGTTATTTTTAATATTGTACACGTACACTGTTTCAGTGAAATTTGGACTATTAGATCATTTATATATCTCTTGTCAGTTTATCAGTTCCAAATGCGTTGGGGCTTACAATTTAAATAAACATCAATTTATGTTGTTAGCTGATAGCTTTTTCACATAGATGTACCATCAGATGATGATAATGCATGTGTGTGAAAAGTGCCTTGAATATGACTGACATAACAGATGATTCTCATGTTCTGTATTTCAGTAGAATGCTGCAAGTAGTTTGTGTTTAACACTTGGACACCAGTTCAAGCAATAACCCAAATGCCAATGGAATGATCCTTGACTAGGTGATGAAGCACTACAGCAAAGCTGGAATAAATCAAATGTATTAAAGGAAAATTATAAATCAAAAGGGTGGGGGAAGGGAAATTAGATTTGAATGCATGATTCCAAGCACTATCAGTAAGTTGCCCCATTCAGACACAAGAGAAAAGAGTAAGAGACAGCAGGCAGAAGTGGGGGAGAGCTACCAATACCCAAATCCCACAGATAATCAGTACCAATGAAAAAGATTTAGGTGGCCAGGCAGTTAGTAAATCAAAGGGGAAAGTGGGCTAGGTAATAAGCAACTCAAAAGACAGAAGTGGTCTCAAAGCAGGTTTTAAAAAGTGCTTTGAGCAGGGCGGTAGCTAGTGCAGGACATATGGGGTAGCGCCCCCTCCTGAATTTCCAGTGCCCCCGCCAAATCTTAGAGCCCACCTTGTCAGAAATGCACATTTTTCTTCCACACCACACACCTCCCCTGGGAGGCAGAGGAAGCCTTGGGGCTGGTTCCAGGGCATCTCTCCCCCCTACTCTTCTTTCTCTAACCTTTCCCCTCAGCCAGTCCCCACCCAATGGGAAGCACATCCTGCCTGTTCCACCTGTTCTGCTGGACGGACCTGCCTAGGTGGTAGCGTGTCTGTGAGCAAGGGGTTCTGTGTCATGTCTCCTGCCACTTGGCCCAGGGTTCATGTCACAATTCCCTCCCCATGTTAGTGGAGCCCGCCATTGGGGGTGTGGCCAGGGGAGAGTGGTGGTTGGCGGATTGGGGTTGGTAGCGTGTCTGTGAGCAAGGGGTTCTGTGTCATGTCTCCTGCCACTTGGCCCAGGGTTCATGTCACAATTCCCTCCCCATGTTAGTGGAGCCCGCCATTGGGGGTGTGGCCAGGGGAGAGTGGTGGTTGGCGGATTGGGGTGGGAGGGTGATAGGAGCCCTGATGTGACTCAACGGCTGGGATCAGAGGATGGGAACAGCTCCTTTCTTGGCTGCTGGCAAAACTCAGCTTGACTGCCTGGGGGAGGTATGCTTTGCTTTGCTTTCCCACGCCTGGCCCAGCTCCAGCGTGATGCAAGGCTTTTCCTGTTATTTAATGATCCACTCCGAGCTGGGATCAGAGGATGGGAACAGCTCCTTTCTTGGCTGCTGGCAAAACTCAGCTTGACTGCCTGGGGGAGGTATGCTTTGCTTTGCTTTCCCACGCCTCGCCCAGCTCCAGCATGATGCATGGCTTTTCCTGTTATTTAATGGTCCGCTCCAAAGCCCAGTTTGAAATTATGAACAGCTGTTGGCTAACTGAGCCAAAACAGATTCTCTCCGCTGACTGGCCCACTGGTCCTTCAGCCACACCCCCTTCCTCTGCCCCTCTCCATCCAGTGTGCCCCCACTTTAAATTATCTAGCTACAGGGCTGTAGTTGGGGAAGAATCATATCTCCCATTATAGGACAAGCATGTGGGGCACAGAATAGAAGATTAATTTATTCCTGGACTTGGAAACAAAAGGAAGAGGGACGAACTGCATAGGAGGTGTGACTGTTCTTGGAATCAGAAGTTAAATCACACTGTACAAAACATGAGGCTTTGGAGTTTGCTGATCCCAATTATGAGTGTAACTTCTGGGTGAGTTAATGATGATAGGTTAGGTTCCTCCATGGGTAAACAAGTGGGTATGCAACTGTTTGCCCCCACAGTCGGAATAACAAGACGGACAACAGTTTGGATCAAACAAGGGCCACTTTATTAATTATATAAAATTTATTAACAAAAAACAGCAAGGGAGCACTTAGCATTTCCTAAGTAGCTGAACAGACAAGGCAGGTATCAGGCTGACCAGCCTCCTTGTCTAATATGTGGGCGAGCCACCAACTCCGATCTTGAGCCATTAATCTGGCTTGCGACCAGCAGCCCAGCCACTGG
>NW_015161982.1:238364-251060 GCF_001447785.1 Gekko japonicus | reverse complement strand
ATACCCCTTAAAACTACGGGATCTCCCTCGTCCAATGCCGTGCATGTATTTACCCGAATACCCCATGGCAGCCGCCGTGGACGCAGCTCCAATTCTAAACGAAGGGGTCCCGAAGTGGAACCCGCCCAGCCCCAATCGATTAAGCGCTCTCCGAGTCAATGACCCAAATTGAAATTTTGTCCTGCTTCACGGGACCACTCGTCCTAAAATCTTTTTGACTCGGAAATCGTTCGTCCTGTCCTCATGCCCACCACTTTAGCTGCGAAGGCAAGGGCAGCCAGCTTACACCTTATAGAGTGAACTGACAAGCCCTTCCGCTTCCAATAGATGCAAAACTGCATGAGTTGGGACACTGGAATCGGCCAAACATGCAGCAATCCCGCTTCTTGCCTAAAGGTGACAAATTGCTGACCCGCCAGCCCAGTTTGAAATTATGAATAGCTGCTGGCTAACTGAGCCAAAGCAGATTCCCTCCGCTGACTGGCCCACTGGTCCTTCAGCCACACCCCCTTCCTCTGCCCCTCTCCATCCAGTGTGCCCCCACTTTAAATTATCTAGCTGCAGGACTGTAGTTGGGGAAGAATCGTATCTCCCATTATAGGACAAGCATGTGGGGCACAGAATAGAAGATTAATTTATTCCTGGACTTGGAAACAAAAGGAAGAGGGACGAACTGCATAGGAGGTGTGACTGTTCTTGGAATCAGAAGTTAAATCACACTGTACAAAACATGAGGCTTTGGAGTTTGCTGATCCCAATTATGAGTGTAACTTCTGGGTGAGTTAGTGATGATAGGTTAGGTTCCTCCATGGGTAAACAAGTGGGTATGCAACAGTTTATATGATTAACCTTTCTGAGCCAAAGGGACATTGCTGCCATGAGTAGAAAAAAGATGAAAAACATAAAAAGGTGAAAATACAATGACAGTTTACAGCTCAAGCACCTAGTAGTTCAGATCATGTCCTGTTCACCAGTTGAAAGCAGGAAGCTGATAATTTGGCTAGCTGTTCTATGTCCAAATGAATTTTGAATGACCATTTCACATTATTTCTTGCACATTTATGCTGATTTTTATAGCAGCAGCTGCCTCCCCTGCATTTGTCTGCCACTGCTTCTGTTTTTAAAAGGATGCAGCTAAAAGAAAAACAGAATTTGCCATGAACTGAGACTTATTACTTTGGTATCACTGAATGGTTCTCAGGATAACATGTTTTAGCACATGATGGAAAGCGTAGTTCCAGTAATTGACCTCAAACCCAACAGCTTGCTGTGGTTGCCATGTAAACAAAAAATTCAAATTGGCACTATTGCACCATTAAACTATTTCTACTGTTAGGCAGTATTCCTGATGTCCTGGCATGATAATGCAAATTGTCTCAAACTGTTAAAAAAATAGACATATACTTCCTAGGGTCAGTAAGCAGAGAGGGAACAGCTATTAAGCTACTGATTATAGTATTCTTTAGCAGCTGCCGCTGTCCAAACCATCCTCCTTAAAATTAGGAACATGGTTCCAAGAAGAAAATTCTATTTGGATTGAGAGTGCTTTTCCCTCTGTTTACTTGTGATTACAGAAGACCTTTGTATCCCCCACCACTTAATTAGGAATGACACCAGCAATATGTCAGGTAACCCTCTCATAGATCTGGAATGTGGAGGGGTATCCTCTTTCTCGATCTCAGCTCTTTCCTGCCCAGCTACTGTGCGCTATCTTATGCTTGACCTTGCAGATGTTCCAGCTCCTGTTTTCAAGGCTGGGAACGTTAACGGCTCCTCTGTTATGCCCGCTTGCTTTGCCACGTGCGCAAACTATTTCCATTGGTTTCAGCTTGTGGGGGGGAATGTTTGATTTCACTGTAAGTCAGAGGCCCTTACACTGAAGGTTATTCCTGACACAGCCTGTACACGTATTCTTTAGTACTGGAACCACTAATAAACAGTTATCTTCTTATGAAACCCTGTGTGGTGTGACCTGACTGACACAATATTACCTAGAATTACTGTTATGGTATAATAGTGTTATGGTATACATGGACATCATGGGATGGCCAATACAGAAATCAAATCAAATAGATTACATAATTATGTAATTATTATGGTTTGAACTCTGTATATCTTTGAGCATTGGTGCCAAACCTTTAGTTCTGACATGAAGAAGTCTTAGCTTGAATCATCTTTACTGCTTAATATACATATCACTGCTAAGAGAGTGTTCTTGAGAGTAACTTTGTTCAAGAGTCTGACATAGTGTCAGAACTCCCATCCTCTTCGATTGTCACACCACCGCCGTGGTGAGTGATGAAGGCGAGGAAACTGAAAAGGGGATTGGGACACAGACCACCTTCTCTGCCCATGAACTCCCTGCACCTAAAGACAAGGAGAAACGTGCACAACTGAAAGAAAAAGGAGTGGCACTGAAGGAGAAGGGAACGAGGCTGAAGGAGTCACGCCAGGACTATATGAGATGGGATGACCCTGACTGGCTGCTGACCCTGGGGCTATGAGTGTGGTGAAACTGACCAGAGATAGACTGGAGGCGAGCCTCAAGATTGTTCCATGATGACCCAGACTGACTGCGAGTGGCCGGAGTGATGATGGAAGAGCAGGGTCTCAAGCGGTTTAGGATGAAGTTCAGAGGAGAGTCGGATGAACTGTGGTGGGACACCAGGGCAGTTCTGGAAGACCTCCCCGTGACCATAAGGGCAATTTTGTGGCAAAAACTACAGGACCAGCCCACTTCACGACCCGCTCCTGTGGAGGCCCTTCCTAGCCAAGCACTGCCGCCACCTCCAGCACCCCAACCCAGACTGGGCCCTGCTCCTGAACAGCCACGAGACACCTTGGAAGCAACATTCAGTGACCATAAGGGCAATTTTGTGGCAAAAACTACAGGACCAGCCCACTTCACGACCCGCTCCTGTGGAGGCCCTTCCTGGCCAAGCACTGCCGCCACCTCCAGCACTCCAACCCAGACTGGGCCTTGCTCCTGAACAGCCACAAGACGCCTTGGAAGCAACATTCAGCGGGTCCCCAGAAAAGCTGGCATTCTTCGTGCTGCAGGTGCGAAAATTTCTGAGAGAGTGGGGGCCACACCTTCGCATCTGATAAGCATCACATTGATTACATGGGGTCTCAGCTGTGGGATCATGCAGCAGACTGATTCATGGGGCTGTACGACATTGGGGACCTGGAGCGCTGTAATGTGGATGCCTTCATGCGGGCCCTGAGCAGGTAATATGGGGACCCATTGGAGTTGGAGTAGGCGAGGACCCGACTATGGGGCCTGAAGCAGGGGAGCTGCTCAGTCCAAGAGTTTTTGGATGAGTTCAAGATGCATGCCACCAAGCTCCAGGGGTGGCCTGAAGAGGTGCAGATCAAGTTCTGTCCTGTAGGGCTCAACTACACTGTACTTGCTAAATTGCTGGCCCAAGACAACCCCTTGACTCTGAATGGCTGGATTCAGGTGGCCTGCGAAGCGGAGAACCATTGCAACCTGTTGAAGATGTACCATCCCAAGCCAGCGGTAAAACCTTCGACAGGGAAGTTAAAGGGGAAACAGAGCCGACCTCAAAGAGCTGGGTAGGGCGGGATATAAATCGCAAAATAAATAAATAAACTGTCCCTGGGAGAAGAGCCCCAGTGGGGTGAAGAAAGAGGAGCATCAGGGACTGGGGAAGAGGAACAAGCTTCTCGGGAGTCGTCCCAAGCCATCAAAAGCTCTCCAATTGGGAGAGTGAGAGGAGCTGGAGGGAACCTTGTCCAGCGAGGAAGAGCTGCAACAGCCAACGGAAAAAGGCCAGGACTTGCTGTGAAGGGCGCTAATGGCAGGTCCGAAAGTCCTCCGCACCAGAATTGGTGAGAACCTCTTCCCTCCTCTTTTACCTGACTGTTACTGTGGTTTACCCCACGGTGGGTACCCACATCTGGATGTGGCCTCTAATTGACTCAGGGTGTACTCAGGACTTGATTAGCCCAGCCCTGGTGACTGGCCTAGGGGCTAATGTGCATGAACTAGATGAGCCACTGGTTTTCTCACAAATGGACGGAACCCCCATTAAAGGGGATCCCTGTCAAACTGCACAGTCCACCTGCTGGTAGTGGTGGCCTCCCACTGGGAGCTGCAATTGTTCATAGTTATTCCCTCTGCTAAGTTTCCAATGGTGTTGGGGAGTCCATGGCTCCAAGCCCATGATCCCTATGTGCAATGAAGTGCTGGAGCTTTACGTTTTCTGGACTCTTGTTGTAAAGTGCACACCTGGAATTCAGAGTGGGGGAAAGTGCCCTGCCCCGCACTGGAGTGCATGTGCCTGGCCAGTGAGGAGCTGTATCTTATACCCCCAAGTACCAGGATTTGGCCAGAGTGTTCGAAGAACAAGAGGCAGATGAATTGCCCCCTCACCGAAAGACTGACTGTGCTATTGAGATATTGCAGGGGCATAAAATGCCCAAGGGAAAACTTTATTCCATGAGCCCAGCTGAGAAAGAGGAGTTGCAAAGGTTTATTGATGAGAACCTGGCCAGATAATTTATCAGGCCAGTGGACTCCCCATTTGCTTCTCTGGTGCTATTCTGGAAAAAGAAGGATGAGGGTTTGAGGCTGTGTACAGACTATCGAGGGTTAAACACAGTGTCTATGTCAAATGCCCACCCCTCCCATTGATCAATGACTTACTGGCCAAGGCAGCCCAAGGGCATTTTTTACTAAACTGGACTTAAGAGATGCTTATTTCCGGGTACACATCAGAAAGGGGGTTGAATATAAAACAGCGTTTAACACTCTGCTTGGCCAGTTCAAATACTTGGTGATGCCATTTGGATTGGTTGGGGCCCCAGGGGTGTTCATGAACTTGATTAACGAAGTACTGCACAAGTAGTTATATAAACGGGTGCTGGTTTATCTAGATGATAGCTTGATCTAGTCAAAAGATAAGGAGTCACATGTGCAGTTGGTGCAGGACGTGTTGAAAGGCCTTTACAAGAACCACCTGTTTGCAAAACTCTCTAATTGTGAGTTCCATAGGGAGGAGCTGGACTTCCTTGGGTGCCGCATTTCTGGGAATGGCCTGGGCATGGATCCCTGTAAAGTACAAGATGTGGTGGGGTGGGAAGCCCCTCAGACAAGAAGGCAATTACAATCGTTCTTGGGGTTCGCTAAATTTTTACCGGCCATTCATTCCCAACTTTGTCCAGGTCACCCTACCCCTTACAGAGTTGTTGAAAACAAAGGGGTAAGGGGCAGGATTGTAAGAAGCCAAGCAGTAAGTTGCAATGGTCCTCTGAGTGTCAGCAGGCTTTTGGCTGGCTAAAGGCTTTGTTCACCTCAGAGCCTATTTTATAACACCCCAATGAAAACAAGCCATTTGTGGTCCAGGTGGATGCATCTGATGTGGCTGGGGGGGCATTTTGCAGTGGTGGGGAGGACAGTAACCTGCACCCCCTGGCTTATATGTCAAAGAAATTCTCGGGCATGGAGCAAAATTGGGCAGGATGGAACAAAGAGGCCGCTGCCATCAAGTTAGTGCTCACTACCTGGCGACGTTGGTTGAAGGGAGCGCCGGTGCCTTTTGAGATCTGGACTGCTCATAAAAACCTGGAGGCAAACAGATGCAATGGGCAGAGTTTTTCTCCAAGTTTTGATTCACTCTGAAGCACCTCCTGGAAAGTCAAATTTTGTGCCTCCCCCAAAATTCTAGTCAATGGGAGGAGGTGGTGTACTCAATGTTCATGCCCACCCAGCTGGGGGGAGCAGTGCTGATGTGCAGCTGTGCGAGGGGGGTCCTCTCAGACTTCTGAGCCACGGGAGAACTTCAAAGCTACCCTTTCCAAAACGGACCTGGAGGAAATAGATGAAGGTACCATAGAGCAACGGGAGGATGGCTGTTGGTACCATCAACATAAACTGTTTGTGCCACATTCGTTGACGGGGGAGGTCCTCTCCATGGAACATGGCAGTAAGCTGGCTGGTCATTTTAGGTACCTAGAGACTTTACATCTCAACCAAAGACAATTCTGGTGGCTGCACATGCAGGCCAATATATCGCAATAAATGTTCTCCTGCCAAGTGTGCCTAATTGGTAAAAGGTGGACTGGGAAAACCCTGGGGTTGCTACAGCCCCTGGAGACCCCAGAACAGCCATGGGCGATCATTTCAAATGACTTCATAACTGATTTGCCACCTAGTAAAGGAAAGACTGTTATTTGGGTGGTGGTAGACCTCCAAACAGGCACATTTCATTCTGTGTAAACAGTTGCCTACAGCCAAGAAACGTACTCAATTGTTCCTGCAGCACATTGTGAGATTGCATGCAGTGCCCCAGAAGATCATAGCTGACCATGGGTCACAATTTTGTAGCAGCGTTTTGGAAGGAACTGTTAAAGCTGCTAGAGGTTAAGCAGGGACTGAGTAGCACGTACCACCCAGAGACTGACAGCCAAACAGAGAGGACAAACCAAATCCTAGAACAATTTTTGAGATGCTTTATAAACTACCAGCAGGATGATTGGGGGAACTTACTCCCTTTTGCGGAGTACAGTTATAACAATTTGGTGCACGGATCCTCTGGAGCCTCCCCTTTCAAAGTGGTGCATGGGTACGAAGGAGGTCCCTTGCCCACAGTGACCACAGAGGGGACAGGTTCAGGAGATGTGCAGGCCTGGTGGCCCAAACTGATCCAGGGATGGCCTGCGATTCAACAAACTCTGACCAAAGCTAAGGAGGATTACAAATGATATGTTGATAAGGATCGGGCCCCAGAATGGGACTTGCACCCTGGGGACTCTGTACATTTCCACAAAAAACCTCAGAGGCTTGCAGCCTGGGAAAAAGCTGGGGTGGAAATATCTGGGGCCTTTTAAAGTTGTGAAACTCATTAACAGAGTCGCTGTGGAAGTAGAGTTGCCCAAGAACTTATCACATCCATCCTATTTTCCATTTCAGTCTACTGAAGAAAGATCCGGGACCCTCGAAATGGAGACCTCGTCCTGCAGCTCCCCCTCCCCTGATCGTGGATGGGGAACTCCACCAGGAGGTGGAGGAGATATTAGATTCTAAAGTAAAGAGGGAACAGTTGTATTATCTCATCAAATGACGGGACTTTGACCCAAGCCATTAGTTTAGGCTTTTTCTCAGCTCAGGAACTCTACTGAAAATACAGGAGCTGTCCAGTTTTTTAAAAACCCTTGAGAAATGGCACTTGAGGCAAATTAACTTTTATTACATAGACACGGAATATATGTATAATAGAAATAGTCAAAGTTTTGAGATTGCTGAGGTAAAAACTTTCTAATATTTCAGAGTTGAATTCTTAGAACATTCAAGAGAATGTATCTGTAGTTTTGTTTCAAGGCTTTCTATTTCTTTGAGAGGTGCTTTAATATATTTCAGCACTAACACAGTTCTTATTGATGTTTCTAAGTTTCTTCCTTCAGATACTAACTCCTGAGGTGTCTAAGCTACTCTCTATTATGACAGACCAGGGTTCTCTTCCCAACCCCTTTCATTGGCAGGAAGTTATTCTCCTTGTCCCTAAGAAGCAATAACTCCTGTTACTATTTGGCTTCTCCTGGAGTTCTCTCTAACTACCCAGACCTTCTGCCAAATCCTTTTCCAGTATCTGTTGTCTGTATAAGGCTGTGTTGTGCCTTTTCTGAGAATTTAAGTTCTCCCTCAGAGCAGTTTTAATATATTTAGACAGTGGGGTTTCTCTTCTTCTTTCTGTAGAAGTTCTTTTCTGACTACTTCTTGACAGAAAACACTGACTCCCAAATGTCTTTTTCCTCAGAAGCCAAACCCTTTGGCTACTGATACAAACATTAGTAAGACCAAATTGCGAAAGACCTAATGGCAAAACACCTCATTTCCCACAAGATCAGCAGTTTTATTTTCTCTCTCAGCTGATGTTGGCCAATCAGAGAGTGAGCAGAGCAGCCAGTCACCCAAGCTCTTCTCTCCAGGGAAGATTAATTCTTGAATGCCCTAACTCTCTGATACAAGCAGCAATTGAAAAAGCCTGCTTTTTCTGTCACACTTTGCAATACCTCATTAAGATCTCCAATGAGGGTGCCCCCCTCATCTCTTCCATGAGCTAATTCCACAGAGTCTGAGGCATGATGGAAAAGGCCTGGGCTCTTTTTAGTTTTGGTCAGTCACATACTTTCAGGTTAATCTACCTCACAGTGTTGTTGTGAGGATAAAAATGAGGGAAGGAGAATGAAGTAAGCTGTTTGGTCTTGACTGTGGGGAAAGGCAGGGCATAAATGAAGTAAATAAATAATAAATATAACTGAAGATGGGAGGCAAAGAAAAGGTAGGTTGGTGAATGGCTGAAAAGAGAATGAGGCAGGGAAAGGGGAAAGGATACGAGGGTTGCCAGAAGGAGGGAAAGGGGAAATAATGTGGGGAGGGACATACAAGGGAAACTGATGTGCCCTCCACAAGTCTTTGAGAGTTTCCTACCATGTAAGTGGGTCTGGCCCAGCAGCCAGTACTGCACAACTGGGCCACGGTTTTCCTAGGTAGAAACTGCCTCGGGGGGAACCTGAAGACAGAGGGGCAGATAAAGGTAGAATGGCTGTTGGATGGGAAGGAGGAAAAGGGGAGGGGCTATTTTAAATAGTGAGGGAAGGGGAAATGAGATTTCCCCCCCCCCCACAAGTCCTTGCAAGTTTTGACTTATAATTGTTATATCACCCGATATTATGGTAATACTTTGTGGCAGCCATTGTCCTGCCCTCTCTGCCACATTTTCAAAGTTTTAAATGTTTCCTGAATCATGATAATGTAACTCATTGTAATTCTTCCCTTTGTGTGGTCCATGTGTCTTGTACTCCACAGGGAAAATGTTTTTTGTTTTTGTACAGAATCTTTCTGTGCACCCATGGTGCCTGCATACATAGCTGGTCTCTTGGTCGATACTGTCTGAATGAGCAGAAGAGTCTGCCACACCATCCATACATTACATAAATATCTCTTTTACCTTCCATGATAAGAAGGGGCAAAGGAAGCTCCCTGTTTTGGTGGACATTTGGTGGCTTCAAAAAATCTCTAATAAATACCATAAAATTTCAAACACCTCTAATAAATACCATAAAATTCCAAACACAGCCTTCCAATTGCAAAACTGCATGTGTATACATAAAGTGCAAACCAGTTGACTATAATAATAAAGGATGTAAGAAGTATAAAGGAATTAAGAAATGTACTAGAAAGGTGTTAGTATAGATTTAATCTGAGATCCATCTTTGTATATATTTAGGACTTCTGTAATTTAAAATGTTGCCGTTTAATAAAGAAGAAAGTTTACAAAATTATAAACTAAGGTTGATTACCATTAAAACTGTAATAGCTTATCAGAATACCTAGAAGAAATAACAGTGGTTCTTAACAATTTAGGCAACAATAGTAATCGTGCCAATTTCTCTGTGCTCTAAATATTCTGGGTTCAGAACTATTCTATGAACATTTCATGCTCTACACCATATTCCTGCTTCTTCGTTGCTCACCCAGTTTGGGCACTGGGTCAGATCGAATTTTGGGGAAGGCTGAGCTGGAGTACCTGCCTCCCCCCGGTATGGGACTCTAATAAGGGGTCTTGAGGGTGGGGCTGCTTTACATTACATGCAGCTCAGGGGCTGGCATGCAGCGCCCATCCTCAGATGGCAAGGGAATCACGCAGTGGTACATGCCCATGTGGACCCCTGGACATTTCATCCCATAGTGCTCCCCCAGTAGGTGGACTGGGATGAGGGGTTTCATCATCACCCAGTAGGGGGATTGCCCAGTTTAGGTTCCATGCCCCATGCTGCGCCAGTGCTTCTATGACTATATTCACGTTGCCCCTGAATGTGAGCTGGCTGAACCCATTCGCAGTGGAGGGCGGGATAGAAATGTAATAATAAGAAAAAGAAAGGCTGTGGCCATTTCCTCTACAAGTTGGTGTGGTCTGATTGTTGTCCTTCCCTTCACTCTTGCTCTCTCCCTTGCACCCTCAGTTCACAATGGATGCTTAAACTCATGGTTCTCAGCTAAGAATTGTTTTGTAAGCAAGTTCACGGCATACATAGAGCTCCTTCATTCAAACAAAGCCTCCCAAGATTCTACTGGGCATGCTGAAGTCGTTCAGCATGCTGATCACTAAATTGGAAAATGTATCATTTTAAATTCCCTGGGTGTGGTATTGGGGGGGGAGGTGTTAGAATTCCATGAGGTATAGTCTGTTGCAAATCAAGGCTATTAAGTCACAACTTCACAAAAGATGTTATGTTGCCCTTACATTCATCAATTTATTGGGCCAGTAGATAGGTTTCCTTTTGTAAATGCTTCATCTGAGTAATAGGCTTTTAATTTGCAAAGAAAAAAATATTTTCTGAGCTTTTAAAAACTTTATCTTGTAGTCCACTTTAAGACACACAACTCATGTTTGATTAAACAAACAATATTTTTGTATGTATTTATTACAGGAGTGCAAGAACCTCAGCATGAGAAGATTATTACAGTATCTGCTAATGGAAGTATTCACAGTCCTAAGTTTCCATATACTTATCCTCGCAACACAGTACTGGTGTGGCGATTAGTAGCTATTGAGGAAAATGTGTTGATACAGCTCACTTTTGATGAGAGGTTTGGGCTTGAGGACCCAGAAGATGATATCTGCAAGTAAGTACTATTCGGTTTATGCAAGCCTAAAGGAAGTGATGATTGATATGCTGATCATAGTGTGATCTGTCATTCCAGACTGTTAGTTTAACAAACCTCCCCATGTTGATCATTGTGTAGCTTTTACATAGTGCATGTAGTCTGTCATAAAGTAAAGGGCAGTAATACAAGTTTTTGTCTAACATTTCCTGAAAAGAATATTGTTTGCCTTAATAGCAGGAACAAACTTTACCTTCATTTGGTGAGATACAGAAAGCAATGCTATAGAAGTGAGCAGTGACTCACGAAAGCTCATATCCTGCCAAAATTTTTGTTAGTCTTTAAGTGCTACTGGACTCTTGTTCTTTTCTGCTGCTACAGACAGACTAACACAACTACCCATCTTGATCTAGCAAGCAATGCAAGATAGAACAAATACAAAAGACAAAAGTATATTAAATTTAGCAGACAGTTGTAAAAAAAGTCTATATCTGGAACAATTTAACAACCCTTACCACAGTCCACTTCAGATACAAAGGCTGAACATGATTGTGCTTTATACTGAGCCAGATCATTCATATATCAAGGTCAGTATTGTCTCATCAGACTGGCAGTGGTTTTCCAGGATTTGAGGTAGAAATCTTTCATATCTACTGTCTGATCCTTTTAACTGGAGATGTCGGGGATTGAATCTGGGACCTTGTGCATGCAAAGCAGGTGCTGTGTTCCTGAGCTCCAACCCATCATGTTCTTTTAGCTGTGCTTTCAACTTTCAGGTTTTGCAGTTGGAGTGGAGTGGTAGTATGATGAAGGCTGTTGCCCTGCCCCAAATATTTAATATGTAACCAGGGAAAGAAATCTAAACATAAAAATAACACTATCTAGTGAACTATAATCCCTGCTTGAGGTTGATATTTGAGAGCAAATATGGACCTCATGAAACAGACGTGCCCTATTTTATTAACTCTCAAGAAGAGGTGTGTAATTATTAACAAACCCATCACTTCTAAAGTATTTCAGATTGGTGTGTTATTTTTTCTCTGTATTAGAGCTAACAAGATCTCAAAGATGTTGATAGCTTGTTGTTGTTGATATCTCAGTCTTACAATATAGCTCTGTTGTATAAATCCAATTGTCAGGAGGCAACGTATTTTAAAAATGGTATTACTATATTTATACATATTGTGGACAGTTGTATAACTTTTAAAAATTGTTTAGTGCAGTGTATTGTATGTGCTCCTTCTTGTGCAGCTTATTTTATGTGTTCCTTTGTATGTAGCTATTGTCTTATCAGACCTACTATGCATTTTTTGTTCATGCAAATGCATTCCTTTTTGCTTATGTGCTTTATTTTCTTTGTGTATAGCAATGCAGAGAGACAAATTTAAGGGTGGGGGGAACCCTCCACTTCCAGAAACTTTTATTGAAATACCATGACTTGTTATTCCCAGATAATATTGGTGGTGGAAAATGCTGTCAAGTCACAGCTGATTTATGGTGACACTGTAGGGTTGGTGACACTGGTGACACTGCTATGCCTATGCATAGCAGCCCTAGAATTCCAGGGTTGCCTCCTATTCATGTACTAATGAAGGGTAACCATGCTTAGCTTCTGAGATATGACAAGATTGGGCCATCCAGGCCAAGACCAGATTTCCCCCTAAAAAGAGCCCCCTGGTAGAGGAAATTAGGATCAGTGCCTTGACCTTGATAGGTTATTTCATTAAAAATGTCCCTTCCCCAGGCTGCTGTACTTTGATAGGGAAAAATGACAAGTAGCCTGTCTTTTCTCTACTGGGACTGGAAGTGAATTTGAGCTGACTTATCTTTGTTAATGTTAGTGCACCAGAATAAGGGGTTTGTTTGTTGGCTGGTATATTAAATAGATCCTACAGTGACATGATAAAGTGGGACCTATGTTTGTGGCTGAGCCTCCGTAGAACCATCCATCATACATACATTGAACTGATTAGAGCTGAGAGATGGATTGTGTGAGTTGGCTTTTCTTGTATTGTGAGTTTGGTTAGCCAAGTCTAGGACCCTGAGTAGAGTCTGAAGGTTTG
>NW_015161982.1:216449-238037 GCF_001447785.1 Gekko japonicus | reverse complement strand
TTCTCGGTCCAGAGAGGGCAGTCCTCCAGACTCCTTACTCCTGGGAAACAGCTCCTCTCCTTCGAAGGCAGGGCCGGCAGACTTTTTAGTCATGGAGGGAGGGGCTTGTGCTCCTGCTTCCCAGTCATACTCCAAGCCACCTTTCCCCTGTATTGAAAAAAGGCAAACAACAACCCTAAACCCCCAGTGGGGTTTTCTGAGCTTTTAAAAACTCAATGGGGGGTTTAACCTTGAAAACAACTGCACAGCGGGTCAAGTAAGACTCCAGACCTCTCAACCCCTGTCGACTGATTTCCTATACCCCAGTCCCTTTTAGGCATGACCAACTACCCTCCCCCGTCCATGAACCCTCCCCCGTCCCCCTCCTGTAGACAGAGAAAGCAGCACCCAACAAGCTGGGTGGGCAGGACTGCCCCACTCTGGACCACCGAGAAGGAAGCTTCATGGTAAGTGGAGACAAATCTTCCATTCTCCAGTGGTCCAGGAGTGGGGTAGTCCTCCAGACTCCTTACTCCTAAGACATAAGACAGCAGTATACTCCAGGGTGGGTCCAACCACTTCCCCACCTACAGGGTGTGCTGCAAGACCCGTCGGCCGAGGCTATTCTGTCTATTCTATAGTGCCTCGTGAACGAGTGCATGGATTTCCGTGTAGCAGCCTTGTACACCACTTCCAATGAAGGAAAAACCCTATAGGCTGCTGATGTTGCCACCCCCCATAGAGAGTAAGCCGTAATCCCCCTGGGAGGTTCTAGCCCCTTGGCTTTAAACGCCAATGCTATGCATTCCCATATCCATCTACTAAGGGAAGAAGCGGAGACTCCACTCTCCATAGAAGACTTTCTGAAGGAGACAAAGACAGAATCATGCACCCTAGTCTATTTTGTTCGATCCAGCAAAAAACTACTCCATAGAAGACTTTCTGAAGGAGACAAAGACGGAATCATGCACCCTAGTCTATTTCGTTCGATCCAGATAAAAACTAAGAACCCTTCGCACATCCAGACAATGCAATGTCTTATCCTTCTCATTCTGAGGGTTCGGACAGAAGGACAGAAGAACAATCTCCTCCGACCTATGAAAGGTCAAATTAACCTTCAGGATAAACGCTGGATCAGGTCACAGAACTACCCTATCACGGTGGAAGGTGCTGTTCCTCATCAATAGACAGGGCCCTCAAGTCCGAGACCCTCCTAGCAGATGCAATGCCCACCAGGAATACAGTTTTGAATGTTAATTCTTTGAGAGGACATGTTGCCATAGGTTTGAAGGGGGCCTTACATAAAGCCCGGAGAACCGTGTTGAGACTCCAGGTTGGGAATCGATGAACCTGTGGAGGATTCAACAGAGATGTGCCTCTCAAAAATCTCTTAACATGCGGATGTCTGGCTAAGGAATGCCCTTTCCTAGTTCCCTTTATGGCAGATATGGCCACCACTTGTCTGCGCAGGGTACTAGTGCTAAGCCCCTTGTCTAGACCCTCTTGTAAAAAGGCCAGGATCTCCCCCATGAGAGCCCCCATGGGGTTAAGACCCCTTTTTCTGCACCAAGCCTGGAAAGTTTGCCATGTATTGTTATAGACCCTATTCATAGAACCCTTCCTAGCAGCCAACATGGTTTTAACCACACTGTCTGTGTATCCCACACCCATCAGCTGCTGCCATTCAACCTCCAAACTGTGAGTTTTAATAATTCCGGTTGAGGGTTGAGGGTTCCTTGGACTTGAAACCATACCTACCTGGGCCAGAATGGGGCAACTAGTATTACTTCCGCCCTCAGATCGATTATCCTTTGTACCACCTTCTGCATAAGTTGGATCGGTGGAAAGGCATATAGTAGCGCTCTTGGCCATACTAGATGCAGAGCTTCTGTTCCTATGGTGAAAAGTTTTTTTAACCTGAACACATTTTTTTTTGTTTGACAGCTCATTTCTGTGGCAAATAAGTACACTTCCAGTGTCCCGAATCGCTGACATATTTGACCAAACACTGCCCATCTAAGCATACTTACTCTGCTCTTCTTGCTGAGACTCAAAATAAGAAAAACAATACAATAAAGAGCATTATAATCCATAACATGAACAATGGGATAATAACATTTCAAAAATTATAAAACAGTATCATACAAAGTAGATAGTACATGCAATAAAGGTAAAGGTTCCCTTGCTCGAAAGCCAGTCGAATCCGACTCTACGGTTGCGGTGCTCATCTCCATTTCAAAGCCGAAGAGTCAGCGCTGTCCGAAAACGTTTCCGTGGTCATGTGGCCAGCATGACTAAACACCAAGGTGCATGGAACGCTGTTACCTTCCCACCGGAGTGGTACCTATTTATCTACTTGCAAATTCTTGCTTTCGAACTGCTAGGTTGGCAGGAGCTGGAACTAGAGACCGGAGCTCACCCTGTCTTGCGGCACCCGGGTCTCGAACTGCTGAACTACTGGCCTTCCACAGCCTGCAGTTCAGCGTCTTAAGCACTTGAGCCACCGCAGCTCCTCACATGCAATAAAGAGCACAACAAACTACAACCATGATAAAAATACAGTTTTTTGTTTTGTTTTTAAAGCAGCTATGCCTGCTGCTATATAAACTGCATATTCAACAACAGCTTGCTTTGCCTTCTGTTTATAGATTTCATAAACACAAAATTAGAGGAGCTAAAGTCTTGTCTAAAAGAAACAGAATCCGACCCCATAAATATCCCCATGGAGGGCCACCTTCTGAATAATTTAGGTGTTGCAGTCTATGTTTATGTAATCTTGTATACTTCCAAAACAGTGTAACATGCAGTATTAGAATTAAAGGGTTGGATGCTATCTAAATTCCATGTACAGAAGCACAACTTCCCTGCCTCCTCCTCCTTCCCCCAATGGCCCTTGAAATGCTGCTTCTGGGAGACATTCAACCCCCAGGAGCAACATAAGAGGGAATTGCCCCCCTTTTTGCACCTGCATATCTTTTTGGCAATTCTGTTGCTTTCCTATATTGCTATATTCCTATATCTATATTGCTATATTCCTATATGTGCTATATTCCTATATCTGTTTCTTAACATAGTCCTGCTGTATTTGTACTCTTTTGTTGTTCAGTCGCACAGTCGAGTCTGACTTTTCACGACCCCATGGACCAGATCACGCCAGGCCTTCCGGTCTTCCACCGTCCTCTGAAGTTTGTTCAACTTCATGTTCGTTGCATCTATGACACTGTCTAACCATCTCATCCTTTGCCGTCCCCGTCTTCTTTGACCTTCAATCTTTCCCAGCATCAGGGTCTTCTCCAGTGAGTGCTCCCTTTTCATTTGGTGGCCAAAGTATTTGAGCTTCAGTTTCATTATCTGGCCTTCCAGGGAACAGTCAGGGTTGATTTCTTTTAGGATTGACTGATTTGATCTCTAGAAATGAGAATAACCCAAATGAAAAAGTGTCCAACAATGGTCCCTTCTCCATACACTTCATAAATTATAAACCATGGCTTTCAAAGTGTGTTTTCCATAGGGATGGATTGAGGAAACAAAGGGTGGGGGAAACTAAGAAGAAAAATATATAGTTAGCCTAGATATAGCACAAGATGGCTGCACAGGTAGCAATTTGAAATGTCTAATTATCAGCATGTCCCCATCTGTGGATACCTAAATCCGGTGAGGGGCCATGGACAGACAAGATAGATCTTTCTACAAACCCTAAAAAAGCCCCATGTTTGTGGAAAAATCTGAAATTAACATAAAATGATTAATGCCTCCCCAGTGATAAAAGGAGTTCATGTAACTTTAAGAAACAGATGATTCATTGCTAGGCAACCACAGCAGTATCGCCAAATCTTCAAGCCTTGGTTTATGTCAGTAAAAGGCAGAGGGAGGATGCCGGGCCCTTATCAGGGCTGGCCCAGTAGCAACCACTGGGTGACTTGCTACTGTATGACTTGCATGACTTACCCCAGCCCGGCTGCTTGCTATTGTTCAACAGCAGCCACCGAAGAAGCCACTTTGCTGTAGTGGTTAGAATTTCATACTATATCTGGAGACTCAGTTATGTGTAACCACTCTGCTGTGGATGCTCACTTGGTGACTTTGGCCCAGTCACACACACTCTACCTAGCTTATTTTGCAAGGGTGTTGTAAAGAAATTGGTTTCCCAAATGTCTTGTTCTGCTTTACAAGTTTGGTTCAGGCTTGAAATACAGCTTGCTTTTGGTTTAACAGAGTTCAGAAAAACAATGCTGAAGCCAAGCAAGCAGGCCTTGTAAATCTTTAGATAATGCCGAGCTGCAAAGAGGAGTCAAGAGCAATGTTCCCTCTAAGCTGTGGAGTCTTGTGAGCAAAAATTCCACTTTGTGAGCTACTGGCATTAAAGTTGTGAGCGAGCGATTTGGCTGCTGCATAAATTAGTTTGCTCTGGAGCCATCCTTCCTGAGCTAAGGTAAAAATGTATGAGCCGGAGGCTAAAATACTGTGAGCTAGCTCACACTAACTCAGCTTAGAGGGAACACTGGTCAAGAGTTTGGTACTGACTCCCAATTAGCCGCATTCCATCCAATTAAGGTTCATGATTTGCTCCTATGGGAAAGGACTGAACCTAGCTGCAAATTGGTTTAATTTCCTTTCTCCATGGTCAGGCCACCTCATACATCACCTGCGTAGCAATTAGCTTTACATCACCACCCAAAGCTCCTATTGGCTTGTTAGGCCTAAGACCATGTGGACCCTTGGCCATAAAGAAGTAAGTGTTAGGCTTATCGTTAGCCTGATGGTGACTACCTAGGACCCAGACATGCAGTCACTATCTTGCTCACAGTGGCCATCTTGAATGCTTGCTTGGGCAGGCCAAACACCTCCTGACATATGCTGACACTGGAGCATATTTGATTTATTGAGAACATTCAACTGAGAATTGGCAACATCTGCCAACTTGGAACCAATGTATTACTGTTTTAGCTAGCGCTTAAAATACTAGTGTCTTGTTTTATTCCTCACAGTTCTTGTTCCTTTTGAAATATTCTTGCACCCTAATAAATAAATATATTTTAATTTCCTTTTGTAACTATTTGCCTTCAACTGATGGCAATATAAATCCAGAGTCTTAGACTGTGTGACCACCTACAAGATAATTGTTTTTGTGAGAAACTTGTTCTGCAAGCCTACCTTGCAGGGCTGACTTTCTTGTTTAGTCCCAGAAGGTTGGAAGCTTGCCCTTTGGCTTCTATTCATTGGGATAGTCTAAAGGGCTGGTGGCAGACCACCAGACTGGTGTGTGAGGAGTCACAATCCAAGGTTGTTGTCATTTTGTGTTCTGGAGCCCTTAAACAAAGATTCTTGGCCGTGGACTAAACTGGAAACCTTTGACAGTTGTTATGAAAATAAAATGGAGGAGAGGAGAATGGTGTAAGCTGCATTGAGTCCCCATTGTGGAAAAAGATGGGGTATAAATGAAGTAAATAAATAATAAATATAGCTGAATATGGGGAGCAGATAAATGATAGGTTTGTTTGGTAAGTGGGAAGGTGAGAAGGAAGCAGGAAAAGGGGGAGGGGCTTTGAGTGGTTTTCAGGGAAGGGAGGAGAAAATAGAATGCTCCTCATAAGTCCTTGCATGGTCCCCCTCTTGTTTTAGGTGATTTCTTGTGTTGGATTAAGGTGACACGAAATGGGCTGGAGCCTTGGTCACTTGATACCATGCATCAGGATAGGTATGAAGCAGGTGTACAGGGCCTCTTTATTGCAATTGAACCAGATTCAGAGAGACAGAGCACACATGAGAGTTAAGGAAATTATTTCAGAGGTTGAGTCTAGGAAATTTCTTCTTTGATGCTACTTCAAAGGGTGTTTTGTGGTACTTAGCCAATTTCGTAAAAAACATGTAGTAAAACCAAAGCTTCCACATTTGGCCAGTGGATGACATCAAGATCCACAATAAAATCTTTGAAGCTGTCTGTGCATGATGGAAGATTCCATTTTAATGAATGTTTTACATTTGAACATTTAAATGGTGACAGAACTTTGTCATATAGCATCTTAGTCATCTTTTAAAAGCAAAATATAAAATTAGCCATATTGTAGTTTGCATAATTATCACATCACTTTTGCAGAGTTCTTTCTTTCTAGTACACTTTTCTATTTCAGGCTGAAGCCATTCCTTATCAAATCCATGCAACTTTCAACTTGAGCTTTCTTTTCCCATCTTTAGTTGGGTAGCTGTTTCTAGTGCCATCTTGGTATTCATGCAGCGCGGTCCTAAGCAGAGTTAAACCATTCTAAGTCCATTGAAGTGAAGACCTTAGAAGGGTGTAACTTGTTACAATTGTGCTGATAACTCTGACAGTACAGAATCCATGAAGGTTAGAGTTGCTGGCACACAGCTAGAAGGATCCAAAAACATAACATCAGAGATGGCAGTGAAGGAAAGCCTGGCCAGTATTTCTAAATGCTAAGGAAAGGGATAGACTAAAAATTGTTATTTTTTCTTTAGTCTCATAAATATAATAAAGGTATAAATAGGGAATAGAGAATAAGTAATCTGGTAAATTGTAAATTGGCAGTTTCCACAAATTCCTCCTTCCTGCTGCAGAGCCCCATCTTGCCATTCCTCAGTGTCCCTATTAGCTTACATTTCCTAGGAGAAGTATTTCATGGAGATCATTGGGCTGCACTGAGAGCAGAGAGGCTGGGAAGCTCCGCTTAGTGGGAAATTTAGTTGGAATGCAACCTGTCAATCTAAACAAGCACCTTAAGTTATAAAGAAAAAACTAAGAACATGAATATAATTAAAGTGCATACTTATTTGACGCCCAATATACTGGGCAGGAACTGTGTGTTCAAATGGAAACAGGAGGTACCTGGAAAAGATAAACTTCAGTGGAATAAACAACATGGAATAATAGTAACTAGGGGTGTGCATTCGATATAAACTGAATCTTATTGGTATTTTTGGAGTATTTATTCAGCTGAATGTAGTTTAGACAATCTGATTCGGCTACCGATATAGCTGGCCTGAATAAAAGCCGATATTATTTGGTTTTTATGCAGGCCAGCTATATTGCCAAGTTGTGCCGCGACAGCACTTCTTGGAGAAGGCATTTCCTTTATTCGTGAAAGCGTGTCACTGCCATGGCACGACTCCATAAATGAAAGAAGGCATTTAACTTTCCTTCACTCACGGAGGTGTGCCTCTGCAAGTGAAGAGAAGTAATTTTTAAATGCCAAATAAATTCGGGTTTCCTGATTATTTACCGGAATTCTAATATCATACTGATATTGTAATTTGGGAATATCAGGAAATACCGATATATTTTGGGTCCAATGGACACAAATCCAGAAAAATCAGATTTCCCCCCCTCCACACCCCTAATAGTAACAGTGCAACGACATATAGGAGGAAGTATCTGATGTGGGCTAGAGTATTATGCTGCAGGTGGACTAACTTTTAAGGGTATTTCTGAAAGTGAAAGAAATGTTTAGCTTCTTTGTATATTTTTACTTTTATACTTGTTTGCATTAGACATTAGCTTAAGAGCAAAGACCAAATTAATAGGCATCGGTAGTGGAAAGTGCCATCAAGTCACAGCTGATTTATGGCGACTCTTGTTTAATCACAGAAGTACAGAAAGTCTGGACTACAAGAAAGTGCAGTGAAGTATGGAAAAGTAGGTGGTACCAATATGTGGAAGCAAAGTGAAGTGAAAAGGCTGCGGGGAAATACTAGTATTAAAATTGTGAATAATCTCTAGTGGGGAAAGGACATCACTTACCCTGTGTTTTCTTGGCAGCTATTAAACAACTGTTCTTGCAACTGTCGCTTTAACAGTAATTCTTTTTTATAGTCATAGATGATTCTTAAAAAGTGAACAGAGTCTCTTCCTGGCATCAGATATGTTGCTTCCCCTTTGAAGTGTATGCTTTCACAATGGAAAATGATTTGATTCATTGTTTAATTTACTGAGTAAGTAAAATGCGGTTACAAGTTATAAAACATAATAAATAGATGAAGCATCAGGATATCTGGGGTTCACTGTATCAAAATATTATTGAAAAAATGAGCCAAGTCCTTCATATGAATACAACAGTGTATATCGGAGCATCTCAACAAGAATTTAAACTAGAAAGCTATTTTTATCCACCACCACCCCCATATTGTTGACTGCAGATAGGGCTAACATGCCCGTTATTCATGAGGGGTACTTTTCCAAGATATGGCATCTTTACAGAAACACTGAACAATGCAGTGGGAAATCAGTGACCTCCAACTTATTTTTAACCAAGTGCTGCTGTGGGAGAGTGGATAGTAATTTGGTTGTGGATGCCATACAGGGGTTGTGGAAGAGCTTAAATTCCTTCCCCAGTCTAAATAACAGAAGCTGCTATTTACACCAGTGGAAAAATATAGGCATGATATAGGTGCCCATATTTTCTTCATGATAAAACAAGTATCAGCTTGAATTAGATTATTTCAATTGTGTAGGATTTTTCCCACATCACTTAATGATGGTAGTCCTGTCCATGGTTGCATTCATTTAAAAAGTCAATGACTTTCAGTGTAACATACAGTTTGGTCTTAAAACACATCTTCCAGTAGTCTCTCTTCCTTTTCCGTATAGCAGTTGCTCTTCAGCCCTAAGATGAAATATTTCAGAAGGTGGGTGAGAAAATGTTTTGTTAGCAGCAATATGAGTTCCCCCAAATGTATGGGGAGCCATTTCTGGTTGCTAAACAAACAAGGTGGGCTGTTTGCTCAACTTACTATCTGTTAGAATAATTTTTTTTGTCTCTACTTGAAAGGCCAGGAAATTCCTGCTTGTGTCCTTTTATTACTATTTTTTTAAAGAATGAGAGCTGCTATAGACACATCATGTGAAGAGTTCTGCTTCATGGTATAGCCGAGATGTGAGAAAGTCACTACGAGGATGCTGAACACAATAGAATCTAGGTCGGCTCTAAGAGGTGGTGCAGTGCAGTACAACAAATGGAGCACAGCAAGAACTTGAATGTTTGTGAGAAAAGAAAGAGATAAGCAATGCTTCTAGAATTTTCAAGGAACCACAGCTTATTCTGAAGAAATAATAATAAACCTTTTCCAAGTATTAAACTATGACTATTTGCGAATTCAGTCTTTCTAAGTCTGTCACCCTGTTCCTCCCTCTCTGCAGAATATTAAGGACTGCAAACTCTGTTTTTTCCCTGTTTCTCTGAAGGGATTGTCCAAATCTCTGCTTCCTGACAGACTATTAATGCATGATATAGCTGCTGGTGCTTTAGTTCATCATGACTGGCCAAAAAACAGATTGATTAGAAGATAAAAGTATCATATTAACTTTCTTCCATGTTGAGAAAACACAGCAATAATTCTCTGTTGCAGTCCTAAACAGTTATACAGTTCTAAGTCCTTTGAAGTCAATTGTCTTAAAAGGGTGTAACTTCTCTTAGAACTGCACTGCTCATGTAGTGATGCACAAGGTGTACACTTCTGGTTCTTTAGGACAGCTGTTCCCAACCTTTCTGGTTTGGTGATCGAAGTACAAATCTACTTGGTATGGTGACCTATCCAAAGGTAGCCCAAGGGTTTTCAGCACCCCAAGCACACTATGACCTTGGCACATATTTAGTTTAGCATTCTATTTTCCACAGTGGCTAACCAGTTGTTTTTGAGAACTCAATAAACCACACAATGGGTACAGCTGCCCCCACTGAGCAAGTGGCATTCCAACATACAATGCCTGAGCAAGTGGCATTCCAACATACAAAGCTTTTGCATGTGGAAGTTACATTCCAGCCTCTGACCACCCATTCTTTCTCCATTACTCCCTCTTTTCTCCCATCAGAGTATAAGAAACTAACTCTAGTATCTTTTTTATAGTCTTTTACTTGATCAACATGTATATGCACTGTGTGTGTGGGGGGGAACCAACTAATATATGACATGTATACTATTTCCAAGGTCAGATTTTGGTTTCCAAAATACAAAAGAAAAATCCAATGGCCAGAGATAACCATTAGGGAATGGTGGCCCATGACCCACTTTCAGAGGCTTCATGACTCACTTAGGTCTTGACCCACAGGCTGGGCTAGGGGTTCAATATCCCCATGTTGTATACCTCTTTTTTAAAACAAATTATGATTATTTCATGCCACTGTTGTGTTTCTTTAATTTTTAACATCTTTTTGAAAAAACAGCTTGGCCTAAATAATTTTTAAATGATTAAAATGTGTTCCTTAAGCGTGTTTCATAGGGGGAATCTCATTAGGTGTCTCATTGTGATCTGTGATAATATTGCTTCAATTACTGGTCAATCATTCCTTTATTTGATTAATGACTCAGAATGATCAGCTGATGTTTTCTCAGTGCGCAGTGTTGCTTAGAACAGTTATGGGTGCAGAGTACGAGCAATGACTATAACTGTTGATTGGAACAAAGTTAATCATATTATAATTCTTCAATTAAAAACCTTAAAAAGAAATGGGTTGATTTCTGCAAGAACAAAAATTGAAATCTTAAACGGCATCAAAACTTTTAAATTTGGTTTACAAGTCAATTAACATATTGAGGACTCTGGAGAGATCATTAAACAGGAGCTCAGTGGTACCTTAGAGACTTACAAAATTTATTCCAGCATAAACATTTGTGAGTAGCTCGCTTTAAGTGAGCTCTGACTCTCAAAAGCTTATGCTAGAATAAATTTTGTTGGTCTCTGAGGTGCCATTGGACTCTGGTTTAATTCTGCTGTGACATACCAACATGACTATGTCTCTGGAGAGCAGATGAATTTTGTTTTAAATACACTCCCCCCACCCCCAGAGCAACTGGCCTAAGCAAATAGTAATGATGGCACTGAATGATAAGAATAATTGTCTCAAAATAAGCTACCAAAATTTAGTTCCATTGTAAGGATATGTTTTTTTCTTCATATGCACATACAGCTGTGCACCTGCTTCTCCCTTTCCTTCTATAAACTCCTTTAGATAACTAGGTCTGATTATTGCTATCTCTGAACAATTAGCACCCACTGAGAAAACATCAGCCACCCAGTGAGCCATTAACCTAACAAAAGCATGGCCAGACAAAATCTGCAGCAATTACAGATCACAATGTGACAGTCGGTGTGAGCCCCTGAGGGGGCAGTAATTTCATCACAAGTCACAAAAGAAATAAAGACAGTAAAGGGATTTTTAAAATCAGAAAGGGAAAACACATAATAGAAAAACATAAATGCTTCTGTTCCAACTTTGAGAATCAAACAAATTTGTACTCTCTCTATGTCTAGATGGTCCTAGATTTGGCTCAGTGGCATTTGCATGTGGAAGGTCCCAGGTTCAAATCCTTCCATTTCTAGCTAAAGGATCTTGAGTAAAGAGTTTTACATATAACTTCTCTTTTCCTGAGACCTTGAAGAACTTTCTGTCAGAGTAAACAGATCTAGACACACCAAGGATTGTGTCTGTTTAATGCAGCTTAATATGCTTGGGGTTGGAATGTGGTTCAGTGGTAGAGCATCATCTGCTTTGCATGCAGACGGTCCTCATCATCTCCAGTTAGGTACTGGGATTAAGATCTCTTTTTAGTTAGGTAGTGGGATTAAGATCTCTTTTTGGGACCTGGGAAAACTGCTGCCAGCCAGAGAAGACAGAACGGGCCAATGGTCTGATTCAGTAGCCCTCTGCACATTGTCAATATGCACGTTAAATAAATGTGAATGGGAAAAGGGGAGCAGGCACAATAATTTGTCCTGCTTTTGCATGATCAATCATGCATGAGCACAGCATTTATGTGTCGAGCTAGTTAATGCTCAGGAAGTGCTATTCTTCAAATGTTTCAGAACACCGGAATGTATATAATATGTCTAGATTTTCCTCAACGTATTAACACCTGCTCATGCGCTGGTGATCCTTGCAATGACACTTCTGCTTGCTATTCTTCTGTGTGCATTGATCCAGTGCACAAACAGGTTGTGTATGGAGGGCTAGTATAAGGCATTTTCATGTGTTCCATCAGTCAAAAGAAGCTTTTCACACAACATGGGGGAAATCAAACTGCTGAGCATGAGAATTTATTTTCTGTTCTTATTCTTCTTAGTTGTAGAATTCAAAGCAAGAAGTGCTTGTGGAAACAAAAGATGCCTCTTCTTGTGGAGATGGCATCTCTCCACTCGGTAGGGAATGTGTTGATTGAGTTCTTATTTCTCTTGTATGGTTCTTAGGAACTTATTCAGTTAGAAGGCAATCTGTTGTCTGCTTTCAGCTGATTAAAAAAATTGGTGCAAGTCGTTAAATAGTTTGTCCTTGGTTCTACCACCAATCACAGTGCTGATTACAATTCAATTAATTCAATGAAGTTACCAAAAAGAGTCCCATTTGAAAGAAATGTTGTGGTAGTATCAGGGATGTCTGTGTTCTGTTTTTGGTCTAAAAAAAGTAACCAGATTTGTTTAATTAGTTTCTGTACTTATTTATGGTTCATTTTTTTTCTAATGTGTCCTCATCCTTAACTCTGGCCTCCAGGTCTGAACTGTGTGTTTCTAATGAGGTGAATAGTCCTGAGGTATATTTTTACTTACTGTTGTTAGTCTAGGTCATTGGTAGCCTAGAGAGCCAACCAGTGAGAAACAGGATGAATGTAGGCAATAGAGCAAGCTCTTGCATGCCCAAGAAACATGTTTAAAAGGTATGGAGGAGCCAGACATAGAAGTTTGTATAACTCTACCAGTTGACTTAAGAGTAGGGATGGGCATGAAATGAAAAAATGTGGTTCATGGTTTTTGTCCAAACCATGAAGTGGACTTGGAGATTTGTTTGCAAACCAAACGGATTTGTGGTTTGTAGCCCCGCAATCCCCGCAATCCCCGCTGAAAGGGACCAGAGTCTTTAAAGGGACTGCAGAAGACAGCCTGAAAAACAGCTGTGCAGTGGGGAGGCACTCCATGCCACTTAGCTGTTTTTGGGGTGTCTTTTGCAGTTGCTTTAAAGTTTAAAGGGACTGTACAAGGCAGCCTGAAACAGCTGAGTGGTAGGGAGCACCTCCCTGCTGCTCAGCTGTTTTTGCGGCTTTTGCAGGGAACAGAAAGCATGGGGTTAAAGGGACTCTGAGCCCTTTAAACCCTTGCTTTCTCCTTCATCCAAGGACCACCACAAAGTGCTTTTAAAGTTCATGGAAGTTCGTGATGGTAGATCCATCACAAACTTCTCTTCGCAAATCATGAACAGGACAAAATTCATGACGAATATTGTTTTGTGGTTCATTTTGAGCCCATCCCTATGAAACAGTCATGCTGGAAGAAATAATAAATTGGGGGATATTTTGATCTTAGCCCAAGGAGTCAGTAGACCACTGACCTTGAAATTTCTCCAACTGCTCCTAACACCTGTGCTGGTTCCTAACTGGGGCTCTTGTCAGCAGTCAAACTGTTGCTGTTCCATCATTAACTGCTTCCTGAATTAGCACCCAGGATCCATATATTGGTGGATATTGTGCCATTGAAATCATTCACCTCTCATATTTTCCAGTCTATTCAGGGGATTTGTTATGTTATGGTCATGAATATGCTTCTGTTTTGTTCACTGACATTGGTGGAGCAATTACTTGATCAGCATTTCCCCATTTGAGCTAATTAGCACTATGGTCAGAGCCATTGCATTGTTGGGGAGGGGACCTGATGTAATTTTGCTCGTTGCTTACTGGCTTATCAATAAACCTGTTACAGATCATCAAATGACTGAAGTAGTTTTCTCAAGAAAAACACTCATTAATGTGTACTGAAGAAGTGATCTGTTTGAATAGCAGTGTAAACTATTGAATAAATTGTTCAGGTAGGCCAGATTTCCCCATCACCATGAATAAAGAATCTCAGTCAACCTTATTAAACTGCTGTTCAATGGTAGTATTTCTAGCCTTAGCTCCCTTGTCTGCTTTAAATCTGGGGGCCAATTGTTGCATGCCCCAGACATGCAGGTGATGCCTAATTACAATGCTGTTAAAGGATCTAAAATGCTATTGCAGGTGATGCACTCAGGAAAAGAGGAGGATGAAACTGGATATATTTAGCCTGAAGAAAAGATTAAGGGGTAACATACTGGCAGCTTTCAGACACTGTCAAAGATGCCAGAGAATAAACAATTGTATATGTTATCCACTGATGAAAGGACATCAGCAATGACTTTTAAAACACAGGTTGTAGATTTAGTTTAAGGATTAAGGGAAGTGTCCTGATTACAGGAGCAGCTCAGTAGTGAAGTAAGCTGCTTCAAAAGAATGTGGCATTTCTCTCCTTGGAGTACCCAAGAAAAAGAAAAGTTAGTAGCTCTTTGTCAGAGGTGCTTCAGTAATAGGCTGTCCTATTTTAGGACTGAACTAGACCGTCCATACGGCAACCTCTGTTCAGAAGTCTAAACACCAGCCTTCAACTTCGCTGCCGGCTTTGTCCTTTGCTGCCAGTACACCTTTCAGTGCTCAAAGAGTCATGGGACTGTCCCGCTTCCATACCTCTGATATCAAAGAGATATGATGCCATTTATAAAATCCAAGAGTCCTCAAGGAAATTCCTTTTCAATCATCCTTCACTGAATTCCATGATAATTCATTCCTTCTCGAAGTCTAAACAGTCGAGACAATCCCTTCCTCCTGATCGTGAGGGCTGTAAAATTGATTCCATTGCGAAGAAAATCTATTCCGTGGCTGCCATGAACATTAGGATTGATACTTACCTGTCCTACCTTTCTGCTTACATTTTCAGTGTGGCTACAGCTGTTCATCCAGTTCTTGATTCCATCCCAGATTAGTATAGGCCCACTCTATCTGCTGCTCTTTCGGAAATTTGCTCAATTTTGAAACAACAGATCAACTCGGTACAGCACGCCATTACTTGTTCCTCCGAGGTCCTTATATCTTCCATTGCTCTTTGGCACCATGCCTGGCTTAGAAATACATCTCTTCAAACCGATGTCAAGGTTAAGATTGAAGACTTGCCCTTTGATGGCGAGGGTCTCTTTCACTCCACCACGGATGAGACCCTGAAGGCTGTTGATGATAGTAGAAAGAACGCTAGGAATTAGGAGTCTCTACTTCCACGTCATGCTCATGATACCGACAATGGAAACCCTACTATAATAAACATCAGCCTTCTCCTGCTGCCGCCACGCAATAAAGGTAATGACCCTATGATTCTCATCCACCTCCTCAAAAGCCAAGGCCCCAATCCGTTTGACCACCTGGATCACCTGCCATCACCGGTTTCTTTCACCCCTCCCGTCGGGACCCAAGTCTTCCCCTTCATTCCAACCTGAGAAGACATTACTACCGACACCTGGGTCCTTACCATCATATGGGTCAGGTACGTCATAGAGTTGATTTCACCCCCAACCCTCCCTCATTTTGTCATCATGCCCCCGAATCCATTGCTTTGTCTAGAGGTCCTTACGCTCCTCTACAAGAGGGCCATCGAGGTTGTTCCGGAGGTGCAACAAACTCTCGGCTTCTACTCCAAGTATTTCCTAGTCCCCAAAAGGGATGGTGGTTTGCAGGCTATCGTGGAACTTTGGGATCTCAACCACTTTATCCTCTGCAAGAAGTTTTGGATGGTCACCTTGCAATCTATCCTTCCTCTCCTCCCCAAGTCCAGATGGCTAGCATCAATAGATCTCCAAGACGCCTATTTCCATGTCATCATCCAACCTCAACATTGCAAATTTCTCCACTTTGCCATCGGGGCCGCCCATTATCAATACAGGGTCCTTCCCTTTGGCCTCTGCACGGCCCCGGGGTCTTCACGAAGATGATGACTGTAGTTGCAGCAGCATTGTATCGAAGGGGGATTGCCCTTTACCTGTACATGGACGACTGGCTTCTTGTTGCCTCCACATGATCTCAACTACTCATGGATATTCATTCCACACTGACCCTCTTGCACTCCTTGGGACTCTGCATCAATCCCATGAAGTCCGCCCTTCAACCTGCTCAAATGTTACAATTTTTCACAGCCTGTCTTGATACCACGACTGATGGCCTTCCTCCCGGAATTGAGGACCAAGGACATTGTGTCTCTAGTCGCAACCTTTCAGCATTGCCCTGACAGTCGGCTCGCTCAATCATGAGGCTCCTCGGTTACTTTGCCTCCACAGTGTTTGTGGTCCCTCATGCCAGATTACGAATGTGCCCACTCCAGCTCTTGTTCATCCACAACTTTGATACTTAGAGGGGTCACTGGAGCCTCAGATGCTCAACAGTCTGGCCTGGTGGTCTCTCCCGCAGCATCTCCTCTCCGGCATGCCGTTTCGACATCGACCTCCAGAGATCTGCATATCGACAGACGCCTCCCTTTGGGGTTGGGGAGCCCAATGTGGTCTGCGAGAGGAACTTGGACTCCTCGAGAGAGGACTCTCCATATCAACACCTTGGAGCTCCACGCTGTTCATCTAGCCTTGATTTCATTCCTTCCTCTGCTGACCGGCAAGGTGGTTCAAGTCGCCTCAGACAACATTGCCACTGTCTTCTACATAAACAAGCAGGGCGGCACCACCTCTGCTCGCCTTTGTCATGCGCCTCTGCGCCTCTGGAATTGGTGTCTTCAACATTCAATCTCTATATCGGCTATACACATTCCCAGTGTTCAGAATATTGACGCCGATCATCTGAGTCGTTTGGCTCCTCACAACAGTGAATGGTCTCTCCACCCTTGATATCTTCGTCATGTTTTCCTTGAGTTCGGTTGCCCGACCATAGACAGCTTTGTGACTCCAGAGAAAACTTGATGCCCTCTTTTTTCACTTGAGGTCCCCCGTCCACCAGATCCCTCAGAGATGCCTTCTTCCACAGATGGACCAGGATCCTATTCTATTTTTTCCTTCTGTTCCCTCTCATCTCCAGGGTTCTCCAGAAAATTGTAGTGGATGCCACCACCTGCATCATCACTCCCTGGTGGCCGTGCCAGCTATGGTTCCCTCACTTCCTACGGTTGTTCGGTGGACAGTTTCTTCACCTCCCTCATGTGTCGGATCTCTCTCGCGATTGGGGCCAGGTCCTCCACCCCAATCCAGTTTTTTCAAACTCACCGCTTGGAAGATTTCCCAGTAGACTTCCCACCAGCAGTTCAGGAAGTGTTGCTTAATGCCCGGAAACCATCCACCCACAACACTTATCTATCGAAGTGGAAACATTTTCAAACCTATGCCTTACACCACTCCTTCAATCCGATCCGAGCCTCCTTGCCAGATATTTTCTCTTACATCGTATCCTTGAAGGAATCCGGTCTTGCATACTCTTCTCTGAAGGTGCACCTTGCAGCTATCTCAGCATATTGCCCTTCGATTCAGGGATCTACGGTGTTCTCCCACCACCTCATGAAGGTCTTTCTCAAAGGTCTCCTTCACCTCTGTCTGCCTCAGAAGCCACTGGTGCCATCCTGGAGCCTGTCTCTAGTCCTCACCCACCTGATGTCTAAGCCTTTTGAGCTCATGGCCTCAATAGACATTTGACTTCTGTCCTGGAAAACAGCATTCCTAATTGCTATCACAATGGCTTGCCGGGTCGAAGAACTTGCTGCATTCCATGCAGATCCTCCATACACTATTTTTCACAAGGAGAAAGTTGTTCTCAGACCAGACCCATCCTTTCTCCCTAAAGTGGTTTCAGCCTTTCACCTGTCTCAGTCTTCTGTCCTATCCACTTTCTTTCCAAACCCAGCTGATGCTCCACAAAGAGCCTTACACTGCCTCAACATTCGGAGAGCTCTCTCCTTTTATCTCCAGCTCACGCAACCCTTTAGAAAGTCTCAAAGGCTTTTCATTGTGTATGCCTCCCTGAGCCAGGGTGAGGCCATCTCTTCTCAGCGATTATCGAAGTGGGTGACCTCAACCATAGCCCTTTGCTATGAGTTAGCACATCAACCCATACCTACCTCTTTCACCACTCACTCCATGAGGGCAGTCTCAACTTCGACTGCTTTCCTGGCTGGTGTCCCATTAGAAGACATCTGTGCTGCTGCCACGTGGTCCTCTACTTCGACCTTCGTGACCCACTATGCACTGGATGTTCAAGCTCAATGGGATGCTGCTTTTGGCAAAGTGGTGCTAAAGTCTCTCTTCAACTAATTCTTCTACTTCTACAGGTAGGACCTGTACATTGAAACAATAATGCTATGTCCTAACCTATTTCTTAGCTGCCAGTTCCCTCCTCCATCTGGTTCAGCTCGTTAATCACCCGTGTGTGGGACTGCACAGAGACCATGACAAAGATAAACAGGTTGCTCACCTGTAACTGATGATCTTTGAGTGGTCATCTGTGCAGTACCACAATCCCACCCAGCCTTCCCCACTGCTGGCATCTCCTGATCACTTACCTTTGTTGATGGGACTTACCGGTAGCGGTCAAAGGAACTGAGTGGGAGGCGGCTCTCTCCCCTGCTCCAGGCATGCACAGTCCATGCCTGCTCCCCAGGGTGGGAAGAGAGCCCACCAAAAAGACTCCTGAGGCAAGCTCTGGAATATTCTCCGATCGAGGTTGTGCGCAGGCGCCCAACCCATGTGTGGTACTGCACAGATGACCACTCGAAGATCATCAGTTACAGGTAAGCAACCTGTTTTTCCATGGACAAAGTTTCATAGTGGTTTAACCTTTTACATCATTTACTATATCATGGGAACCACTCAGGATCAAATGCAGGGTGAGTTGCCTTCTGGTCAGTTCCATGATTTAACAATTCTAGGACACAATCATCTACCATGGCCAGAATTTCCACTTTCTTATAAGCATTCAAACCTTGTGTCCCACAGAATTCTGAAACAAAGTTGTATAATCAGTGTTTCAAAGGTTAAATTGCTGATAATTTTGAATTAGCTACAGACCATCAAATTAGAGTAGATTTAGATGTTTACCAGTCCAATTGTAGACAAATATCGATGAATCTAATTAACACTTAAATTCTGTGCATACTTAATATTTTCCTCATGGATTATGTTGAATTTGGATTAGCCATGTTCTTACATACTAAAGGAATATTAGGTTTCCAGCCCCCCATGAGTACTTATGAATAAATGTTTCCTATTAGTGCCTACATATTTACTCTCATTAGTTCTGTATTGAAGAATGGCTTCAGAATAGCTTCCAAATATCTGTTTCCTCTTGTATTTCTGCCAGTTATTGCTTTGAAAGCAGTAAGGACTCACATATATACATATGAATTTGACTAAAATACCAGAATTCTTTACTTCTAGATTCTGTACTCTTTACATGACCCCAACTGTAATGCAAGCAAGTGCAATCTGAGGGTTATCAACATTAATGGTCCTGCAAAAAGGACTATCAAATAAGTCATTTCCCCCTTAGAGGTAAGTAGTTGCTAGGAAAGATAAAAATATGAACAATATTTTTTTAAAAAAATAATTAATGAATTTTCACACATTTTAATGCAATCAGTGTTTTGTCATTACATGATTGATTGTTACAGAGAACTCTTTTGCCATCTTCTACATTTTATCAAAAGATACTTGCCACTAATGAGAAACATACAGTAGCTCATAGAAATCAAGTGGTCCAGAGAATGCCCTAATCTTTCATGATGTGTGTTAGCTGTACAGATGGTAAGATGTTGGTAAAATGTAGTATATACTTGAATGAAGAAGTGGATTCTTAGGCTTTTTTTATTATTGATATTCCTATAACTGTATTTAAAATTTCACTTGCTAATTTTAGGGCAATCTTCGTAAAGCAGTTAACCTTTATATCCCAAAACTAGCAAAATTTAAAATTTCACCCTGGCACAGACTGAGAATAGGAAAGTGATTTGCATTTGGGCTAACTTTATTTTACAGAACAAAGTTTGAGTCCCGTGTTACCTTTAAGACCAACAAAGAAAGGTAGGACAGAAAGTGATTTAAACCCACTGTTCCTTTTCTACATCCCTATCTCCAGGCTCTGCTGAAAATGCTTTATGTTTCTTAAAATGCCCACTTGTGTGTTCTGTGTTTAGCAGCCTGCTGAATGAAGTAAACTAGTTTGCAGTATCAAAATATTTTGGTAAATGAGCCTAATCCAAATTTATTGCTTCTAAAATTGTTTCATGTTACTGTTGTTGGCTCTGTTTCTAATGGAGTTTTCCCCCTTGAAAATGAGCACTGCTGAGTCTTAGATCTTGTTTCTGTCTAGGAGACTCTGGGAACAATTAATGTTGATGGAGAGTTTCCCTTGTTGGTAACTTACTAAAGGATGCAAGTAAATGAATGCAGTAAAAGCACATAAAAGCCAGACTTTCTGCTCCTGGCCTTCTGCATTTGAGTTGTATGGAGCAGGCCAGGACTTTGAAAACCGAAGCCAAGAATTCAGACACTTCTGTGCAATTTCTTAAATAATGAAATCAGTTTAAATCCAAGTAAAGCCATGAAAATTAACATAATCAAAACAAACTGTGAATAGACTGTAAATATTGTAGTTATATACTTACCAGGCAGTCCCATCCTGATGTTTTCATGTTGTTGGGAGTTTAAGTGTCCTAACAGCAGTAGATTCACTGTCAGATTTAGAGTCACTTACCTCCTGTGGTTTAATTAGCAGAAATAACAGACATATCACTGGGTTTGTTTCTAGCTCACCTTTTCTTACAATCATGTTTTAAAAAATGGTTCTTATTTGTAATATGGATACAGCTATAAAGAGCTGTATTGTTTCTGTCTCCTTAAATGTGCATGTTAGACTGACTAGACTGATAGAGGAATGAAATAATTTAGTAGCTAATGCTTTTAGCTTATCATACTGACACATGAACAAATTTTGAACTGAAAAGTGAATATTTAGTTCACTTCTGTGGCCTTGTTTGTATTGGAAATTTGTTAAGGCATATTTGCTATGTGTCTGCATGGCATACAGCCAGGAACTGGTTCAACCATTTCCATGTTAAAAGTTGTTCTAGATTGGAATGTTTAATTTTCAACAATATTCTACAAAGTGTGTGTTGGCACATTTTATATCACAGGGTTTAACCCTTGGGAGTCAGGGAAATGAATCTGGTAGGTTTCTTATGATGCTCCTTAAGACAGCCAGTTTAGTGTAGTGGTTAAGTGTGCGGACTCTAATCTGGGAGAACCGGGTTTGATTCCCCACGCCTCCACTTGCAGCTGCTGGATGACCTTGGGCAAGCCATAGTTCTTGCACAGCTGTTCTTGGAAAAGAGCAGTTTCTGTCAGAGCTCTCTCAGCCCCACCTACCTCACAGGGTGTCTTTTGTGGGGAGAGGAAGGGAAAGGAGAATGTAAGCCACTCTGAGACTCCTCTGGGTAGTGAAGGGCAGGATATAAATCCAATTTCTTCTTCTTCTTCCTTAGGCCCTTCTTTCTCTAGGGGCATGATTATTTATTTCGCTTGGTTCAGAGGTAACAGGATTCAATAGTTAAATTATTTACAATTAATGAATGATCTGAAATTGAGCCTCTAACTATAGTTATTCTGAATCACTTAAACCAGAATTTAAAGTTGATTTTTTAAAACCAAACTTAATCTTAACTATAGTTAGGCTGCGGTCACACGGAGCATAAGCCACGCTTCAGAGACGGAAGAGAGGCGGAGTTTCCTGGCACGATCACAGGGCAACATCTGGCAAGTGTAGAGCTCCCGTCGGTAACCCGTGGCTAAA